>NC_084738.1:13927724-14037724 GCF_033978785.1 Entelurus aequoreus
AAGGGGCTGTCTCTTTCTGTTATTAAAAAAAAACTTCTGGTTCCTGCAATATAGAATAGTACAGTCTGCAAGGGATACAGTCTTTAGAGCACACATGATTGTGTGTGGTGCTGGTCCACTAACATTTTCATTAATTACTATTTTTTATGTAATTGTTTTTATATTGCTTTACTTTCAAACAAAACAAACAAAGGACCTTAACTTCACCAGACCGGGTTGTCAATGAAATCAGATTGTTCAAAAGGGTTCTTAAAACCAGGTCCAGTTCAGATTACGTCCAGATCGGGCTCAGCAACTATTATTATTGTTTATTTGTTATGCACTTTTCATTTAAATTCCTTTTTAAAATGCTACAGTACAAACCTGACATAGTACTATAATACACCTCATGGTGCAACCTGGACACATCATCAGTGATTCTCCCGGGGTCATAGGGTGTTTCGGGTCTTAATCAAACACCCTCACCCGGGCGACCCAGCCGAGGGTGATCAGTACCTCGACTTGTGTCCAGGTAGCGCTCTACGCCACGCGTCCCCCCTCCTCAACCAGAGCCAACGTGAAGCCTTTTCAGACGCTTCCAAGATGTTTTTTATGGCTCTTCTCCTGTGCAGTCCACAAATCCCAAGGAGCCCCAGGACCCGGTGTAAGGACTTGCCTTCCACCCGTTCCTCCGGCAGTCAGCCACAAGATCTGCGTACTTCGCCCTCTTCCTTTCCTGAGCTTCCTCCATTCTGTCCTCCCAGGGGACAGTTAGCTCAAGGAGTACCACCTGCTTGCTGGTTCCAGACATCAAGACCATGTCTGGCCGGAGTGTCGTAGTTGCGATGATGTCTGGGAATCGCAACTGCCTTCCCAGGTCAACCAAGAGCTGCCAGTCCCTTGCTGTTGTTAGCAGGCCCCCCTGGGTCTTCTTGGAGGGTTGAGGTTTCTCTCCTGCTCGGACAAAGGCAATTGTGCTCTTGGTTGGATGTTGCCGCTTACTGGTGTTGATGCCTGTGCAGATGGTGTCTGCTATTGCCCGCAGGACCTGGTCGTAGCGCCACCGATACCTGCCATCTACCAATGCCTTTGAGCAAAAGCTGAGGATGTGTTCTAATGATCCTCTTTTCTGACAGAGCTGGCACACAGGTGCGTCTATCAGGCCCCAGGTGAACAGGTTAGCAGGGCTTGGGAGGACATCATAAACTGACTGGACCAAGAACTTAAACTGGTGTGGCTCCGCTTTCCAGAGTTCGGTCCAGGAGATTTTGCGACCAGCTATGTGCTCCCACTTGGTCCAGGCCCCCTGCTTGCTCATTCCCACCACTCTGCTGAAGCGAGCCTCCTCCACCTCGGCGCGAACCTCCTCTTGGACAAGCTTTCGTTTTTCCTTTCCTCTGGCTCTGCTGTAGTTTGGTTTGGTGTTGCTACCCAGCCCAGCCCGACCAGTAGCTACGGTTCCCACCAGGGTGCTGTGCCGCAGCCTTGCCTCTGCCCGCTCCACTGCATCCTGGGCACGCCACTTCCTTCCTGTTCTGACCTCCACACCTGCTGAAGATACTTTCCCATCAGCAGAATCTCTGTAGAGCAGGACTTCTCTGGCCCGGGAAACCTTGAACTCCTCTGCCAGACTACTGAAAGGAAGCTGCAGCTTGGTGTTGTGCCCAAACAAAGCAAAGCTGCTTAGGCTTCGTGGCAGACCCAGCCACCTGCGCAAGGACGAGCTGATCTTCCTCTCAAATCCCTCCACGATGGTCATTGGGAATTCGTACATCAGCAGCGGCCAGAGGAGACTAGGCAGGATGCCATGCTGATATATCCAGGCCTTGAACTTCCCAGGAAGTCCTGACTTGTCCACAGCTGAGAGCCACATGTTGAGGTTATCGCTGGTAGCTTGACGTGCAGCGGTATCCTTCAGATCACCAGTGATCAGTACGGTATATATCAGTGTTAATTTTGTTGACTAAAGATGTTTGTTTTAGTTATCGTCAATGACCTATTTTCCTCTGACTAAAACAGGTCTTGTTGTGAATTTAGTTTTTGAGGTGCTCTGAAGTAACTGTAATAAAATATATTTCAAGACAACTGTAAAGATGTGTTATCCTTTATACTGTATGTATTAGTAGACACAATTTACTGTAATTTTAGTCCACTAAAATGTTGAGGAATTTAGTTAAATGAATTTAGATGACTAAAATATGACTAAAAAGAAAAGAAAAAAATGTCAAAAGACTATGACTACAACTAAATGAAATACTTGTTGTCAAAATTAACACTGTTGAAGAAAAACAAAGTTGGGACATTTTTAGTCAACAAAATTAACACTAATATATATATATATATATATATATATCTTAGACATTTTTTGTTAACATGTTAAATGCATATATATTTCCTTCTTTTTGAAGACAAGAATAATAATAAGTTGGTGTATTACCTTACTCTGACGACTTGCATTGATTAGAATCAGACAGGATTCATAATTGTGCTGTTCCACAAGTTGCACAACTTTCTGAACGTCTTCAGGATGTGCAATTTTGTGTGCGGTTTTTTATGATTATGCTATTGGTTAAGCTCTTTTAACAGAAGCACCACATCCACAACAGCTTTGAGACAAAACAACTGACAAGCTAAATACACATTAGCTATCATAAATTGTGTATTACTTCTGTTATTCCTAACATTACATGGTATTCAGGGTGTTTAATTTTTTTCTCCAAGGCTTTATTAGTTTAGTCGGGCATTGGTTCTCAAAATTTTTTCACCAAGTACTACCTCAGAAAAAACTTGTCTCTCCAGCTACCGCGGTAATGACCAACAATAAAATACAATAGCGTAATAGGCCTACGTATTCATTTAAAACAAGGGATAGGTTTTATTTGACAAGTATATTAAATATTTTTGGCCACTGTAACATAACACACAGTTTGAACAGTAGTACTGTGTTTAAATATAGGAAAACAAAACACTTGATTTTAATGAAGTTATTCTTTGGCGTACTACTAGATGGAGCCCACATACCACAGTTTGCAGTAGGACATTTATTAGGGAGCAGGCATTCTGTGTTTATTTATTTTATTTAAAAAACTTTTGCTAATCTATTTTTCCCAAATAAATATGCGATACAAAATATGTATTAAAATATAAATATATAATTTAAACACTATTGTGTATTTAATTGTATTTGTATTCTTTATTTTTTAAATATAACAAATATTGTGTGTTTTAAAATGTAATATGCTGTTTTAAAATTTAATATGCTATTCTAAAGTATTTTTTGTAATATATGAGAAAAAAGTAAAGTTAATGTGATCAAATAAATGTAATATTGTTTATGTTTTTAGAAATAAAAACGCCTTCTGCCCGATTGTAGCTGAGATAGGCTAGCGCCCCCCGCAACCCCGAAGGCAATAAGCGGTAGAAAATGGATGGATGGATGGATGGAGTCAGGAGGAATTTAAAAAATCATAATAAATCAGTGTATGAAAATGTTATGTAAGTGAGAATAATGCAAAAAAAAAACATACTAAACTAAATATTGTGTTTGTGTTGGTGCATATCAAATAAACATTTTACCATTACCATTTTTTTTTTTTAATGAAACACTACTGTATTGTAAAGCCAGTACATTGTGATGATTTACCAGTATTATTATTACATTTAAAACTAAATTTCGTTGGACCCGTACCTGTACATGCACAATGACAATAAAGATCATTCATTCATTAAGCAAATCGTTTTTTTAACAGATGCTTCAAATCAAGATTTAAACCACTGTGTTAATTAAATGAGAGACACATGGTGATTTTATTCCTATTTTTTCTGAGGCGTTTATTTGTTGAAGCGGATGAAGAATATGGCAATGAATTAGGCCTGGCATCTGTTTGATGTTTGATGAAGATTTCTTATTGTGGCTTCAAAACATCCTGAGACACCTATTATCTACTTTCAAGCGCTATATGTGGCACCGGAGACAGTAATTAGACTAGTAATTGTGTGGCGTTCATTCACACAGGAACACAAGCATTGTTTAGCCTTTAGTGCAAGTGTAGTGCAGTGACATATAGGCTGCTGATTCCACCCACAAACCCTCAAATTGCTTTATGTTGCCTCCTTTCTTCCGAAACTAAAAAAAAAAATATGTTTGTCGTTAACAGCCTCTCTCCTGTGTCTGTTTTTTTGTAGGCTTACTGAGCCTTCGGGATTCCTCACGGACGGTTCGGTCAGCTACAAGTACAAAACAAAGTGCACCTGGCTCATCGAAGGCTTGTAAGTGTTGCTGTTTTTAATGAAACACACTCAAGGGAAAGCAGATTATTGTGGATGAGCCCCCATGTTTTTTAACTGTAACTGCTACTGGCTGCTTTAATGGGCCATGATTCAGAGAGAAGCGGCATCCCTGAACCAGCACATCTGCTGCGTTGCCCCGGCAACCGCGGTCCCTGTGAGGACAGCGCCGTTATCAGGGGCAATAATTACAAAAAATTGCTATATTTTTTCCCCTTCTTTTTCCACAGTCCAAACGCCGTTCTTCGCTTGCGGTTCAACCACTTTGCCACAGAATGCAGTTGGGACCACATGTATGTATATGATGGAGACTCCGTATACGCACCCCTCGTTGCTGTTTTCAGGTGAGAGACAGACATACAGTATGTACAATATAATTTAAAAAAAATTCCATCTTGACCAAGACCATTTTAGTCATTTGTAATGTAAATATCCCTATAAAACATATGATCAAATAGTAAATGCCTTCTCTGCTTTAGCGGCCTCATTGTTCCGGAGGTGCGGGGAAACGAGACGGTTCCTGAGGTGGAGGCCACTTCAGGCTATGCACTACTACACTTTTTCAGCGATGCTGCCTACAACCTGACTGGATTTGAGATATTCTACTCGTACGTACTTCAGCTTTCCATCCATTTTATCCCTTAACATTGTCACACCATTAAATAGCTAAAACAGTTACAAATGTAGTCTAAGGTTGTACGGTATACCGGTATTAGTACAGTACCGCGATACTAATGAATCATATTCAGTACTATACCGCCTCTAAAAAGTATCGGTCCCCCAGCCCCCCGTCGTCGTCACGTCGTGTCCATACTTGCCAACCTTGAGACTTCCGAATTCGGGAGATTGGGGGGTTTAGGGGGGAGGAGTATATTTATAGCTAGAATTCACTGAAATTAAAGTATTTCTTTATATATATATATATATATTTTTTTTAATATATATATATATATATATATATATATATATATATACTGTATATATATATATATATACACACCGTAATTTCCGGACTATAAGCCGCACCTGCATATAAGCCGCACCAGCTAAATTTAGGGGAAAATACAGATTGCTCCATATATATGCCGCACCCGACTATAAGCCGCAGGCGTTTTGATGTGTAATTAGCGTAGTATATAGGGGTTCCTGCTACCACGGAGGGGATTGTCGGGACAGAGATGACTGTTTGGGAATGCAAAGCGTCCCATTTATTAACAATAAATCTTTCAATCATTCAATCAAACTTTCACATCTTTGACATGGCGAACAGCATTCGTGCAGAGTACAAATAATACAACGGTATTACCGGTAGTCAGTCTTTAATCATTGTGTCATCGTCTTCCTCCTGCGTACTAAAACCACCGAAATCCTCTCCGTCGGTGTCGGAGAAGAACAGGTCCAAAATGGCGTCGTCAGCCAAGTCAAGGGTACGTGCAGCAGCTCTATTTCCTTCTTTGACAGCCAGATCGATTGCCTTTAACTTAAAAGCAGCATCATATGCACTTCTCCGTTTGTTTTCCATATTGAGGGTGTTTGCATGAACACTTCCTTCGCGCAAACTGTCGCTGACGCGCTCCTACTCTTTGTTTTGCTCTCGGTAGTGCGCGCCCCTGGTTACCGTAAGCCGTAAAAAAAAGCCGTAAAAAAGCTGCACCGTCGTAAAAGCCGCAGGGACCAAAACGAGGGGAAAAAGTAGCGGCTTATAGTCCGGAAATTACGGTATATATATATATATATACTGTATACATATATATATTTATATATACTGTATACATATATACATACATACATACATACATACATACATACATATATATATATATATAGTACAGTACAGTACACAGTAATGAAAACACAGTTGTTCTACTAACTGTACTGTACTTTCTGCTTACTTTAAAGAAAAAAAAAAACACTTACCTTTCACTATTTGAGTAGCCTTTGTTCTGCCATTTGAGTACTGGCGAGCGATCTCTGAATCCGGGAACATATCCTTCACGGATTTGTTGAAAACATCCGGAAATGAGAACGGGATGTTGCTTGCAAGGTGGCCCATAATACTGCGTTGCCGCCGCCTTGTGCTTCTCTGACCGTTCATGAGTGACTATTTCCATTCGGCCACCGTGTTATGGGTTATAGATAAACCTATGGATAACGGAGACATATAATAGTCTCCTTTTCAGGTGAGAGGACGCTAAAGGCAGTGCCTTTAAGGCACACCCCCAATATTGTTTGTCCGGCTGGAAATTTTAGACATTACTACTTGCCGTAGTTTTGAAGCAATGCATGATGGGAATCCGGATGTTGTGTGTCAGTGTATTAACGTGCCGGTTGGAATAAACACACGCTGAGAAATAGCTCCCTGCCTGCCTACTTTATTGGTTATAGATAAACCTATGGATAACGGACACATATAAAATAGTCTCCTTTTCAGGTGAGAGACGACGCTAAAGGCAGTGCCTTTAAGGCACGCCCCCAATATAGTTGTCCGGCTGGAAATCGGGAGAAATTCGGGAGTCTCCCGGAAAATTCGGGAGCGTTGGCAAGTATGGTCGTGTCATTGCTGGTTTACGAGAAGACGAGCATGTGCGGCAGCGCACAATCACAGAGTACTTACAAGCAGACACAGTGTGTTGACAGAAAAGGGAGAACGGACACATTTTGGTTTAAAAACTAAAGATAATGGTGAAGCTATAACACAGAAACGCCCTCAGGAAGAGGTGCTTTAAGACATGGCATGCGAGCTAGCAACTAAAGTCCATCCGCAGTCTGCAGTGTTTTAGCTACTTCTAAATCACTAATCCTCGCCTCCATGATGACAAATAAAGTATGTTTCCTACAAGTGTCATCCCTGCAGGACGAGGAATAGCAGAACATGCTTCACTACACACCATAGCTCACCGGCGTCACCGCTAATGACGCCGTTCCTGAATGTAAACAAACGCCATTGGTGGATCTACACCTAACATCCACTGTAATGATACCAAGTACAGGAGAGTATCTAGTCCAGGCCTGGGCAATTACTTTGCCTCCGGGGACCACATTTAGAGAAAAAAATGTGTCTTGGGGCTGGTATATCTGATTTTTAGGATCACTAATACAAAACCTCACAATAATGTCTGATTAAATGCTAAAAACGTTATGACAGACCGCCTTAAAAATTTGTTTTACTGAATGAGACACCCATAATTTACATGAAAATAAAGTTTGTGGGATTTACAATATTAACTATGAACGATAAAACACTGAATATTGACAACATATGAACGTTACACCCCCCCCTTGATCGATATATTATACAATCAAGCGAAACGCAACAAACACAGCGAAATATGAACGCAAAAAGTAAAAAAAAAACACCTACGATTTGTTATACAGTATATCTGATATATCACTAAGCTTTAGAACTTTGTTGTAAAAATCTCCTTCCGCGTCTGCCCCTGACACCCGCATTTCAGGCTGGCCGCTCTGAAAACACTCTTTGAAAACGCTCCCCACCCACACTGCTTGTTGCCTCGTCTGAGCTGCTGTGACTCAGATTACCATAGTAACTAATTAGATTACCATAGTAACTAGTATGTCATGCAAAATTACGGATTCCAACCGTTGAAATACTTTGTATAGTTCAAGACGTACAGTAATTTAAAAACATCACTGCACATCATAATGGCAGCTACAGTTTCCATCTTAAAGATGTCTAAAAATTATTTGCGAATGTCCGGGGGGCTAGGTTGAAAAGTTTAACGGGCCGCATGTGGCCCCCGGGCCTTAATTTGCCCAGGTTTGATCTAGTCGATACTACTATGATTACATTGATTCTTTTTAGCATCACAAAGTCAGCTTTTGTTTTTTTAAATTTCTATTATGTTTTTAAACTCAGGAAATATGTCTCTGGACACATGAGGACTTTGAATATGACCAATGTATGATCCTGTAACGACTTGGTATCGGATTGATACTTAAATGTGTGGTATCATCCAAAACTAATGTAAAGTATCAAGTATTAAGTGATTATTACATTTTAACAGAAGTGTAGATAGAACATGTTAAAAGAGAAAGTAAGCAGATATTAACAGTAAATGAACAAGTAGATTAATAATTAATTTTCTACCACTTGTCCTTAATAATGTTGACAAAATAATAGAATGATACCTGACACAATATGTTACTGCATACGTCAGCAGACTAATTAGGAGTCTTTGTTTGTTTACTTTCTACTAAAAGACAAGTTGTCTTGTATGTTCACTACTTTATTTAAGGACTAAATTGCAATGAGAAACATATGTTTAATGTACCGTAAGACTTTTTGTTAAAAATAAAGCCAATAATGCAATTTTTTTGTGGTCCCCTTTATTTAGAAAAGTACCGAAAAGTATCGAAATACATTTTGATACCAGTACCAAAATATTGGTATAGGGACAACACTAATGTCATTGATTAAGACAGTTTACACTAAAAAAAGATCATCTAAATAACAGGGGCTTTCTGCTGTTTTTAACGACTTACGGAAATAACATTAGTCAAATACCTTTTCTTTTTACATAAGCGCTTAGCCGCAAAAATGCTAGCAAAATATTTTCTGTATGACAAGTGTGCTCTGCTTTTTTAAACATTTTTTGCACAATTTTAAGTTGTTCCCAAGTCTTCAGCTGAACTGACAAATCATTCACAAGCTAAATTTGAGCCAAAGGTTGCCAGTTGAATCACCACGCCTGCTCAGTATGGTCTCCTTGTCCAGGATCAACTCATGTCCCAACAACTGCTCGGGCCACGGGAAGTGCACGCCCGGCAACTCGGCGGCCAGCCGCGTGTACTGCGAGTGCGACAAATACTGGAAGGGCGAGGCCTGCGACATCCCCTACTGCAGGAATAACTGCGGCAGCCCCGACCACGGCTACTGCGACCTCACCGGCGAGAAGCTGTGTGTTTGCAACGACAGCTGGCAAGGTAGAAGAAGCCAAACGAACACTTTTTATCCTGGTATTACTTTTTTACGATTGATTCCTCACTTGAGCATATCAAAAATACACCACATTTGTGTGCACGACACATACAGTAGATCACAATTTGCAAGGACCTAATTTTGTGTGTTTATTATAACCATTATCAACATGAACTAAAATGTATATCTGTCTTCAATTCTGATGATGGCTTTTAATTTGAGCGAACTTTATCACTGTTATATTCACTTTATTGAATATATGGCACACACAACTTTAAAACTTAAAAGTTTACGTACACTTTCCCGTTCAATTACATAACAAATGGTGTGCAAACCCGCTTATTTATGTTGCTGTGTCATAAACACATCAAGGATGTGCTGCAGTATACATTTTGGTCGTCTACCACAATTGCATTGCACTTTCCTTTGCAGTTTGTTCAATATTAGAAAATTATTATTTAAATGAAAATCCCAAAAATATTTATCACTAAAATCAAACCAAAAAATGTATTTCATGAAAATACTTTTATAATATATATGGAAATTGAATTAAAAAAAATTAATTAAGATACATAAAAAATATATATATTTAAAAAAAAAAAAAGTAAACTGTAATCAGAAGAAAATAGAGTTGGGCAACGTAATAGATTAGTGTGGAGTTTTGTAGGTTTTCTTTGGGTTCTCCAGCCACCTCCCACATCCCCCAAAACATGCATATTAGAATAATCACAGGCTTTAAATCACAGGTGTGAAACGCAAGGCGCCAAATAATTTTTTGTAGCACGCGAAAGCCTGCAAATAATGTGCGTCAAAAAAACGTCATCTTTCTTACTAAATGTATTTATTCTTCAAATTTTATTCCAAGCATTTTATTTTACTAAAAAATTAATACCTAATTCTCTGCTTATCACCTTGCATTATATAGACTAAGACTTAAACTTCCTTTTATTGTCATTCAAATTAGAATTTTACAGTACAGATAAGAACGGAATTTCGTTGCATTAGCTCATTGTAGTGCAGGATAAAAGAGCAATAAGGTGCTGATTATTATGATTTCAAAGCAAGTTATCAGTTTATTAGCAAAATTATAATCAAATGTGCAATTGTGTGATCATATATTGAGGTGATGTATTCATATATATTTACTGTTACATGCGACCCACTGAGGGAAGCCATTACTGCAATGTGGCCCTGTATGAAAACGACATTGACAGCCCTTCTGTAAATGGTCCACATGTGTAAATGTGAATGGTTATTTGTCTGTATGAGTACAAACAACATAGAAAAAGGATGCTGGATGAATGCAAATCTAAGGGCAGATTTGGCACTTTTAGCTTTACCATCACATTAAAACCGCCTTGTTTGCATTCTTGTATAATTGCAATCCTGTCGCTCCACCCATGTCTGTGGTTGGTGTGTTGTATAACGTCACCCAAAACCCTCTTGAAAAAGCCAACGATGCCTCGTGACTTTTGTGAATCATCTCCATTCTTGTCTTTGTGTGTTTATTCAAAGGCCCGGACTGCTCCCTCACCGTGCCTTCCACCGAGTCGTTCTGGGTGTTGCCCAGCGTCAAGCCCTTCGGTACGTCGCTGGGCCGGGCCTCCCACAAGGCGGTGGTGCAGGACAAGGTCATGTGGGTGGTGGGCGGCTACGCGTTTAACTTCACCTCCTTCCAGATGATTCTCAAGTAAGATGCAGCTACCACTTTCATAAGCACTTTACTGGACACTTCATTAGTTTCATTAAAGTGTATATTTCTTTGTAGCTACAACCTGGAGAGCGGCATCTGGAACACGGTGCCCATAAACAGCGGCCCTGTGCCCAGATATAGCCACTCTCTCACCTCCTACCAGGTAACATGACCTCATTAGCATGTTAGCATTAGCCTGAATTGGGTGTTACCCTGACACCTCGTCTCCCGCTCAGGATGACATCTTCATGTTTGGCGGAAAGCTGGAGGCCGGCTGGAATAATGTGACGGACGAGCTGTGGGTCTTCAACATCCCCAGCCGGACGTGGCAGCGGAGAAACCCGGTTACGGGCCCGCCGGCTCAGGCGCAGATCTACGCGGTGGAGGGCCACACAGCGCACTGCGTCGTCCTGGACGGCGGCGAAGTGATCATGCTGGTCATCTTCGGCTACTCGCCTGTCTATAGCTACATCAGCAGTGTCCAGGAGTACAATCTGAGTGAGTCATCTTGTTGGAATGATAATATTTTGTGTGAGGTACACCCCTCACATTTGAATATACTTGAGAGTAGTCTGTGTACATCTGGTGTGAGCACTATTGTTATCTAGCACTGCTTTGGAATTTACCAAAGTTGCACAGGTTGGCACTAAAATCCTCTTGCACTCCTCCATAAAGACATCACTGTTGGAACTGGTGGATGTTAGACACCTTGCACTCTTCTACCTTCCTTCTTTCCGCTTCAGGATGTCCAACAATTTCAGTTAGGTTTAGGTCTGGAGAAGACATGTTTCCTCAGCAAGGTACTGTACTTGATAATCTTGGTGGTGTGTTGGCCTCTTTAGGTTCGAAAACTGCCACGAGGCCCAGTTTTTGCTTCAGAATGTCACAGTACAGTTTGGAATTCATGTTTCCTCGAAATGAACCACAACTCTGCAAGTGCCAGCAGCACTCTAGCAGCCCAAGACCATACGCTGTTATCTTTCCAGCTATATAGACCGTAATGTCTTGACTCATTTTCAGTGCAAAATTAATAAACACTGGTACACAAGCTGTACGCTGACTACTCTACAGTGCATCCAGGTTTTATTTGTATAATGTTGTGGCTTGAGATGAAAGGCAATGAAAATATCTGCTGAACAGATATACAAATATTGTACACATGTTAAAAAAAACGTGCGTCTTTAAGGGACCAACGCCTGGCTTGTGCCTGAAACCAAAGGCGCCTTCCCCCAGGGAGGTTACGGCCACAGCAGCACGTACGACCGAGCCAGCGGCAGCGTGTACGTCCACGGGGGCTACAAGGCGCTGCCCGCTAATAAGTACGGCCTTGTGGATGACCTCTACCGCTATGATGTCAACATGAGGACATGGTAGGAAATATGAAATCATAAAGTAACTTGAAGTCATTTACTGACATGTTTTTGATGTTTTTTTTTACTTTGGCAAAGGTTCATTTTGCGTGAAAGCGGCTATCCGCGTTACCTGCACTCCGCCGCCCTGCTCAGCGGAACCTTACTCATCTTTGGCGGCAACACCCACAACGACACGTCGCTAAGCAACGGGGCCAAGTGCTTCTCGGCGGACTTCCTGGCTTATGACATCGGTAGGTGCCTGCCGTGGAGTTGCTGTTGTGAACTTCATGGTTTTGGTTTCCTTGCCAAGATTCTTATCCTCCAGTCATCAGCATTAATCACTTTGTTAAGCCAAATAAACGGTTAAAATCACCAAAAACTCACCAAATATTATCTCTTTTCTATTAGCGTGCGACGAGTGGAGGCTCCTGCCAAAGCCCGACCTGCACAGAGACGTCAACCGCTTTGGACACTCTGCTGTGGTCAGCAACGGGTGAGTCAAAACCTTGATGTCTGTTCTTTGGGGGGGAGAGAGAGATGCTGTAGATTCAAACTAAGACTTGTTTACTACTGACTAATTTTTCAGATATTCTACTAATCTGAATAATTTATGAATAAATCTGTTTACAATAATCAGTGTTTCCCACAGAACATTCATGGCGGTAATCATTTAATTTGCATAATCAGCTATGTTGTATGTATTTTTAAAAAGGCTAAAAAAAAGTTATACTGAACATATATTTCTACAAACATTTGTGGTACTATAGTGCTTTCAAATTATTAATTTTTAAAATTATATTAATCACTTGAATTTGGAATAATCATGATTAATCACAGGTTTTTACTTGCTTGCATAATTTATATTTACCAAAATTAGAGCCCAATATTTGGACACAAATGCAATTTTATTGTCAGAATGTCATACAAGAACACATTTTTAATGTTTTACTTGAATGCATGTTCTTTATTTGCTCAAAACCTGCAAACAGTTTTATTTAAAGTACAATTAGGGTGTATTTTGAAGTGAATTTTGCCAGCGAGCACATCAGTCTTTGTCTCCTCACTCATCTTTGCACAGACATATGCGTTGACCTGATCACTGAGCATATAACAACCTGCGCCGCCTTTCAGGTGAAAGGGAAAAAGCATCTACAGTCAAATTAAATGACTTGATTAATCTGCAGTCATACATGATTAATGCGATTATTTTTTGTGATTAATCACATGAGTCAACTCGTTATGTTTGACAGCCCAATTTATTTGTATCAGCGTATTTTTTTCTTGTTTGATTATATATTTTGTGATTAGTCCAAAGTAATTTAAGCAACTATTTTCCTACCCTAATTTTGTTCCGTGTAGTCGAACAGGTTGTAATGCGCAGCGCTTTTATTGTGAAGGCCTGAAGTGATCTTGGCAGGTGTAATGTGTGACACGGAGACAAAGTGTCAAAGTGCCTCTTTAATTCATGCCTGGTGTCCATTCAGCTTTCACAACGTCAGTGGCCATCTTTATAAGACGCAAAGTTACAGTCATGTGACAGTATTGTTTGGACAAAGGTGTACCTTAGTGTTTCAACAATCTCACATTTTAACGTCTTCCTTTCCCCTAGTTCCATGTTCGTGTTCGGCGGCTTTTCCGGGGTGCTCCTCAACGATGTGCTGGTGTATCGGCCATCCAGTTGCCAGGCCTTCTCCACGGAGGAGGGGTGCGCTAATGCCGGTCCTGGGGTCCGCTGCATTTGGAGCCGGGACCGCTGTATCCCCTGGGAGGCCAGCATGAACACAGGGAGCCTTGCTCTTGCTCCATTTTGCCCGCCAAAACCAGGTCAGGCAGACGAGAACTTAACCTTATAAAAACACACACTGACGCCCCTCTTACTCTTCTTGCTGTATTTTCTCAGCTACGATTGACGAGCGATGCAACCGATTTTCCGACTGCGCCAGCTGTACGGCCAACACCAATGGGTGCCAATGGTGCGACGGCAAAAAGTGCATCTCCGCGTCCAGCAACTGTACTGCGGTGAGTCGACCAACAGGGGGCAACAGAGCACCATTATATTCCTCCCTAAACTCGTTGGCACACATTTAGTTGTGACTATTGCATGTGCTCATTGTGGTTTAATAAGCCATAATAACAAGCTGAATTTGTGATGTGGTACAGTTATGTTCATAATAATAGCAGTGTGTTTAAAAAGGTGAGTAAACCTCAATTATTCAAATAAATTGTATTTTAATGAACACAAATGCATTGGTGGCACTGCACATTCTATTTCAAAGCCAGAAAATTGGAAAAAAGTAATTGAATTTGATCACATTTTACAGAAAGTCAATAAATATAAAACAAAAAAATAGCAGTGCTGACATATTTCTTTACAAAACTCAAATGTACTGTATAAACTAAGAAAGGCTTGCATATTCAACTTTCTTGAGAATCATGAACTAATATTTAGTTGCATAACCATGGTTTCTGATAACTGCTTCACATTTGTGGCACATGGAGTCGACCAACTTCTGGCACCGGTCAACAGTTATTGCAGCCCAGGATAATTGTACTACGTTCCACATATCCTCTGCATTTCTTGGTTTTGCCTCATGAACAGCATTTTTTATGTCAGCCCACAAGTTTTCAATGGGATTAAGGTCCGGGGATTGTGCTGGCCACTCCATTACTTGAATTCTGTTTGTCTGAAACCATGATTTTGCTCGCTTGCTGCTGTGTTTGGGGTCATGTTGTCTTGTTGAAACACCCATTTCAAGGGCCTTTCCTCTTCAGCATACGGCAACATGACTTCTTCCAGTATTCTGATGTACTCAAACTGATCCATGATCCCTGGTATGCGATAAATAGGACCAACACCATAGTACGAGAAACATCCCTATATCATGATGCTTGCACCACCATGCTTCACCGTCTTCACTGTGTACTGTGGATTGAATTCAGTGTTTGCAGGATGTCTGACAAACTGTCTGTGGCCCTTAGACCCAAAAAGAACAATCGTACTCTCATCAGTCCACAAAATATTACGCCATTTCTTTTTAGGCCAGTCAATGTGTTCTTTGGCAAATTGTAACCGCTTCAGCACACGTCTTTTTTTTAACAATGGGACTTTGCGGGGGCTTCTTGCTGGTAGCTTGGCTACACATAGACGTGGTCTGATTGTTCCAGTACTCACAGGCCATCTTAGATCTTTTTTCATCCTCCTGGAGCTGATCATTGGCTGAGCCTTTACCATTTTGGTTATTCTCCGATCCATTCGAATAGTCGTTTTTCTTTTTCTGACTCCCCTTTCTGGTTTTGGCTGACATTTTAAAGCGTTTGATATAATTTTAGCTGAACAGCCTATCATTTTCTGCACTTCTTTATAGGTTTTCCCCTCTTTTATTAATTTCTTAATCAAAGAACGCTCTTCTTCTCAACAGTGTCTGGAACGACCCATTTTACTCTGTTTTTCAAGGACAAATGCACAGCCAGCATATGCAGCGTCAGTTGCCTTGATCCTTGAATAAGGGCCACCTGTTTAACATCTTTTGTTTCTCACATAATCAATGACATCACTAATGGAACTCAGCACTGATATTTTTTTGAACACGCCCCTTTCAGTAAATGATTCAGTTTCACAGAATCAGCAGCATGCATGTCATGCCTGTTGGGTCTGTTGGTTTTCTATACCTTTACTAAACCTTCTAGAAACTTACTTGCAGTGTAGAAGTTTGAATTCTAACAAAAACAGTGATTTATCTTGCTAGTGATATGGGACTTCTATTAATTTGAACACAACTGTACATCTTAGGAGAGACAATAAATAAACTTCACTAGCCTACCAGCACATTTTCTGATGTCCTCTTCATTTTCCGTCTGTAGAACGTGAGGAACTTCACTGCATGCCACGTGCGGAATGAACAGGTGTGCAGCAAACTGGCCAACTGCAAAAGCTGCTTGCTAAATCTCAACTGTCTGTGGGACCAAAATCAGTCAGAGTGCCGTGCCCTGCCGGGTAAGACAGCAAGACCGCTCAGAAAAATTGTTTATACATATTACCTTTCCATTATATTTGAGCATAGTTGGGCTGAAGTTACTCTCAGCATTGTTTGCTGGCTAGATGTGACTTCATACCCAAATCTCTTTACTTGATTTTGCCTGTGTGTACGACACACTTAGAGTTGTGAATCACAACCTGTATGTAATGCAATGCAGAGACTGACCTGAACACAAACTCCTCTTTAGCAGGTTTGTGTGGCCTATTACCCGTACATGCTAAGAAAAGCAATCATCTTTTTGCAGCCCAACAGTGCAGCGAGGGCTGGAGCATGGTGGGCGAAGCCTGCCTGAGGATCAACTCCAGCCGCGAGAGCTATGACAACGCTCAGCACTACTGCAAGAATCTCCACGGCAACATCGCCTCACTCACCACTGCCAAGCAGGTGGACTTTGTTTTGGAGGAGCTGAAAAAGCTGCAGCAACAAGACAAGGTAAAAAAAAATTATGAGGAGCATTCTTCTTGATTTTTGGCCTCATGAGATTGCAGATTTTTGGCCTCATCAGATTGCATCTGATTGAAATGCTGTTTTTTAAAAATTTTGATCAAATCAACCAGGCGGAAAAAATACTTCCGACGTGATTAGCTGTAACTTTTCTTCACTATTTTCTCTGATGTGTATTGCATCAGCCATATCCGACAATAACAACACTGCTTCTCCACTGCACTATTCTGTCTTAAAAAAACACCACCAAATCGTTCAAATCAGACATGCTTACAAGAACAAAAATACTGGAGGAAAACAAGCCTGTCCTGTATTACCTTCTCCATGATCGAGAAAACACATTTTATCCATGAGAAGATTGAGGGCAGCAATAAAGCTGCAGCAAAGTGGAGACTGTGCAGTATACACACAATATAATGACACGTTAGTTTGTTTTTGTCATTTCTACCCGTGTAGCTGCAAATGTTCACTGGGACAGCAAGTACTCAGAATAGTACCACACAGTGTAGTGCTACCTCAGAAATGGAATTGTATGAAAACAAAAGCAATTTTTTCCATCAAAAATAATGTAAATTAAATGAATTGACATAAAACATTTTATCGAGTATAATTTATGTCGAAAAAAACTTTTTTCTACCTTTATTTACCTAGGAAAGTACCGTTGAAATTAACAATCTCCTCTGCAGGTGAGTCCTGCCACAAACATTCATACACCAGTGTGGGAGGCACTTGGAGCAAGGTGGTTGAGGTGTCTTGCCCAAGGACACAACAGCAATGATTTAGGTGGCAGAAACTGGATTGGGACCCAGAACCCTCAAATTTCTGGAATCAACCATCTGAGCAACGTCCCATAATTAAGAATTTAAAGGCCTACTGAAATGAATTTTTTTTATTTAAACGGGGATAGCTGATCTATTCTATGTGTCATACTTGATCATTTTGTGATATTGCCATATTTTTGCTGAAAGGATTTAGTAGAGAACAACGACGATAAAGATCGCAACTTTTGGTATCTGACAAAAAAAAGCCTTGCCCCTACCGGAAGTAGCGTGACGTAGTCAGTTGAACATTTCCGCAAAGTTCCGTATCGTTTACGGTGATGGCGGCCAGAAGTGAGAGCGATTCGGACCGAGAAAGCGACGATTTCCCCATTAATTTGAGCGAGGATGAAAGATTTGTGGATGAGGAAAGTGCAAGTGAAGGACTAGTGGGGAGTGGGAGCGATTCAGATAGGGAAGATGCTGTGAGAGCCGGGGGTGACCTGATATTCAGCTGGGAATGACTACAACAGTAAATAAACACAAGACATTATATATACTCTATTAGCCACAACACAACCAGGCTTATATTTAATATGCCACAAATTAATCCCGCATAAAAACACCTAGGTGTTTGTTATGCTAGCTCCTAGCTACTAGCTCCCGTCCATATAACCCGCCAATACAATTCAAACACCTGCACAACACACACAATCACTCAGCCCAAAGGACCGTTCACCTAACCCAAGGTTCATAAAGCTTATATATTTAACCAGAGTTACGTACGTGACACGCACGTACGGGCAAGCGATCAAATGTTTGGAAGCGCAGCTGCATACTCACGGTACCGTGTCTGCGTCTGTGTATCCAAATCAAAGTAATCCTGGTAAGAGTCTGTGTTGTCCCAGTTCTCTACAGGCGTCTGTGTATTGAAGTCAAAGTCCTCCTGGTAAGAGTCTCTGTTGTCCGAGTTCTTCGATCTTGACTGCATCTTTCGGGAATGTAAACAATGAAACACCGGCTGTGTTGTGTTGCTGACTTCCCTCGCAAAATACTCTGCTTCGCACCGACAACTTTCTTCTTTGCTTGCTCAGTTTTTTCTCCATACTGCAATGAACAAATTGCAACAGATTCACCAACACAGATGTCCAGAATACTGTGGAATAATGAGATGAAAACAGAGCTAGTTTGTATTGGCTTCAGTGGGGGATCCATACCTCTGTTTCACTGGCTACGTCACGCGCATACGTCATCATCCAAAGGAGTTTTCAACCGGAAGTTTAGCGGGAAATTTAAAATTGCACTTTACTAATCTAACCCGGCCGTATTGGCATGTGTTGCAATGTTAAGATTTCATCATTGATATATAAACTATCAGACTGCGTGGTTGGTAGTAGTGGGTTTCAGTAGGCCTTTAATGGATAAATTAACATTTTACATTGAGTTTACCTTCACCAATGACTCTTTTTAGAAAAGAGGGCGATGAGTGGAGAGTGTTTCATGCCACCTTTGTACTTTGCGACAAGTTCTCTCTTTAATTCAATAGTTTTTTTCTCACCTTTTATAATCAGAAGTGCTGCCATTCGCAACTTTCTTTTTGCCCGAGGGTGGTTTATTTTGGAGTCGTATTCTGGTTGAGTTAGCAATGCGTTGGATTCTTTGTTTGGGCACCTTATTAAGCGGGCAAACTAACTAGTTTACTGCGAACAATGTTTGACCGTATGATAAATGAGGTGTTCTATACAAACCAGGGCAAAATCTTTGCAAAAATCTTAGAAACCGATCAAAACAAAAGTTGGGGGGTTTGAAAATCGAGGTTCCACTATACCTGGTTGCCAAATCCTGAAGAGTCAATTCACCTCCAAACCTGGGTACAATTTTGTATTCTACCACCGCTGCATGTCTTGTCTGCCTTCTCAATTAAAGCCAGACAATGTTCCAGATAAATATTCATAAAGCTGATTTGTCCTTGGCAAAAAACGTTTCACTTGCAGAAACAACCCAATCCCAAGTCTCTTGATTAATGCTTCTCATCTTGCTGCACTGAAAGAAAATTGCGTCCCCTCCACTCCCTCCTGCTGTGGTTATGCTTGTTGTAAATCCGGAGGATGTCGTTTGTTGTCAAGTCCACAAACACAATCATGACAGCCCCCCCCCCCCCAACCTTTACATCCAAAACTTGAAGCCCTGGAGGCAAATGGAGAAATCATCTGTGAAATTATTTCACTGCCATTTTTAGTGGCTTCTTAAGTTTCCACAGATAAAACGCAGCAGGCAATGATTTCTTAAACAGTGCGACGGAGCAGCACAGTCATGGCAGTTTATCTGCTATATAAACAAGCTGCTGTTTGAGGCATTTTTTTATGTGTTAATAAATGTCTCCTCAGCGTTTGTCGCCCTGGGTGGGCCTGAGGAAGATCAACGTGTCGTACTGGGGCTGGGAGGACATGTCGCCTTTCACCAACAGCAGCCTGCGTTGGCTGCCCGGCGAGCCCAACGACTCGGGTTTCTGCGCCTACCTGGAAGAGCCGCAGGTGTCGGGCCTCAGGGCCAACCCGTGCACCGCCACCGCTCACGGCCTCATCTGTGAGAAAGCCACAGGTGAGAGAGCGAGAGCAAGGAAACGCTGCACAATGACAGGAGGCTGAAGAAACCAACACCCTGTCTTTTGTTGCTCCACACAGGAAACCCCAATCAGAGTGCCCGCCCACCCTGCAAGAAGCCGTGCTCCCTGCACACTACCTGTGCCAACTGCACCAGTCAGGCAATGGAGTGCATGTGGTGCAGCAGTGCACAGCGCTGCGTAGACTCCACCGCCTATGTCATCTCCTTCCCTTATGGCCAGTGTCTGGAGTGGCAGACAGGAGACTGCCTGGGTAAGCGGCTCTTTGTTTACAGGGCGTACCTGGTGCTTATTTTAATGAATCATGCATTTCTTTGATTTAATGTAAATGCTCTAATTATGGCCAAAAAAAAGGTTAATTTATTAAGATATATTGTACAACACCGCAGCAACACAACCAATGTTGTAATAGCGGTAGGGCTGCAACAATTATTCGATTAAATCAATTATTTGATTAGGAAAAAAGCTTTGATTAATACCCTATTGCTTCGATTAATTGTTAAATGAGTGTAGCTATTAGAAAAATATATAAAAGCCGGGTTGCGTGCAATGCCCAAAACTTTAAATACACGGACCTAGTTTCCGGAAGGCCACTGAAAAACAGTGCACATGAGAGCGGTGGTGTGTGCGCGCTGTGATTTATGGGCGGCAAACAGAAGAGTTTTTTAAAAATTGCATTTCATAAATACATGTTAAAAGTGCAATTACAATGTTGATTATGTGCATTTGTTAGAATAAACGGAAGGTTAAAACAAGTAGAATAATTGTTGTTTATTTAACCCTTGTGTGGTGTTCGGGTCTGTGGGACCCGTTTTCGATTTTTATTAAAAGAAAAATGATACAATTAATTAATTTTTCAAACTGAGACTCACTGACTTTGGCTCATTTTCTGTGAAGAACATACATCAGAATACATATTTAATGACCACACACACACCATACACCCCCCCTACACATTTCTATTACATATAAGATGTCCGGGTCCACTGAACCCGGGGCTAATAGAAGTGTGGAAATTGATGTTATGTGTACCACACACACACACACACACACACACACACACACACACACACACACACACACACACACACACACACACACACACACACACACACACACACACACACACACACACACACGCATACATGTCTTGCCTACTTTGTGTGGACCCATGTTTGGTCAGTAGGTTGTGAGGGGCCCCCCTTTCCACTATAGCTAGAATGATGGAAAAAATACATCAAGCACTAGATGGGAGTAGAGAGTTGCAACCTCACTTCAGAATGCAAAACACACAAAGTAAAAAAATATTTCACTTTTGTAGTTGTGAGGACCGACCGCTGTTACTAGGTAGATTTGACCATACACACGCATAGTAGTAAGTTATGCGAGTTGGCCATTTTTAAGGACAGCAAACACACACACACACACACACAGCAGGCCTAGACAGGAGGAGGACAGAGTGTAGGTACACAGAACATCAGAGGGTCAAATGTGCGAGAAAATGAGAGCAGACAGTGTTGACAAACAATGTTGCAACCTTGTGTGGGAACCGCAGGTGCAGAAACACAAAAGAAGAATCCCTGTGGGATGCAGAAACTGGCAGAGAAATTTTCCGTGCAATGTTCAAATTGTTGTTACTCAGCCAGCGTTTGTGGGTCTGATGGACCCCTTGCATTTTGTGGCTTTTAATGCCTCACAATCAATCACTTTTATGTTAAAACACTGAACAGATGTTTATTGGGATAAGGTAAGCATCTGTTTAGTATTTTAACATAAAAGTGTTTGATTATGAGGCATTAAAAGCCACAAAATGCAACGGGTCCATCAGACCCACAAACGCTGGCTGAGTAACAACAATATGAACATTACACAAGGGTTAAACTTTTTTCCTTTTACTATGCATGTAAGCTTCTAAGTGTTTTTTATCTGTTGACTCGATTAATTGATCAAACAAATCGATAAAATTACTCGATTACTAAAATAATTGATAGCTGCAGGCCTAAAAAGCAGTAAGTGAGCACAACACATGTGCATGTCACACCAACTGCTAAGTAGCAACATTTTAAAGCGCATGCAGAGCTTGATGAAAAATGTCTCACATTAGCAGTAACTGCTGTGTTTTCTTTTATTCTTGGTTCCGTATAAGTTTTGATTACGATCATTTGTCCAACTGGACGTTCTAATCAAGGCCTGTAGATTTGAGGTGCTAATTAAAAGTCTGTGGTGTCGTTGCTAGCTCAGGTTGCCTGCAGTCAGTTCATGGCTGCAAGCAGGAAAAGAGAAACTAACCCCTAGTGTTAGTTTTATGTTATTGGATTTAAAAGTGGTTTGTTATGGCCAATTAAGTGCACCGAGTGGCCCTAGCTGTTAAATTTCCCTGTTGACTGAGCTTCAAATTGGCTCGTCACACAGGAGTTTAAGGAGAGCGAAAAAGGAGAAATGGAACTTAGATTTACATACAAGTAAGGGAATAAAAATGGTCTTGCTGTTTTCTTTGGCTTGTTAGCAGTTTGTTACACAATGTGAATGCGTCATTTCTTTGCTGAGTGTCCTGTCTGACTTTGCCCATCAACTCCTAAGTTTAAATCACCACTTCTCTTTTGTTTTATTACCTGAGCTTTTGTTTCACCTTTGCTTTTTAGTAGTGGGAGCTCTTAAATGCACTTAAAACCGTAACCTTGGATAAAATACTCTTGATCGTCTGCAGCTCCTCGGAAGGGTTTGAAGTAGGGCTGAACGATTTCAGGAAAAAATCTGATCACGATTTTTCTGACAGAAATTGCGATTTCGATTTTGACTCACGATTTCTTTTCAAATCAAGCTTCAGTAACAGTAACAGATTTAAAACATGACAAAAAATGATATACCATGAAAACATTAAATGCTATGTAATGCAAGGATGAATACTAAAAGGTAAGAATTGCTTCAAACATGTATTTATTAAGAAACATGCATGTACATTCTCCAAAGTTCTTGACCAACAGCAGTTATTAAAACTAAAGAACTAAAACCAGTACAAAAACCTTAATTATGTTAAGATAAATAAAAAAGTTTAAGTTAAATAAAATACAAAACAATTCCAACACAAAAAGCAATGCTTAATATATAATAAGAAAAACAAAATTCAACAACTTCAATAAAGGAAAAAAAGGATCCTGACCTTATGTAAACAGTCTTATACTCAAGTAGGTAGGTCAGTCTTTTATGGCTCAAGAGAGCTAGCCTATCAACATCTATAGCAGCAATTCAAGTACTTTATTCAACCCTGGAAGAAACCTGAACAATATTTTAAAGTGAAATTGAAAAGTAATGGTAATAAAGAAAATACTATTACAAAAACAAAATGACCCAACCTCTGCCCTTCTGAAAAATATGTCAGACATTAAAATAGGTGGGTCATTCATTTACCGCTTAGCAGCACCCAAATATTGCACATCTATTCTGTTAACAATAGAACATAATATTCCTGAAAACTAGCATTTATCTTTTTTTTTTTTACAAAAACTGACACCACAAGTCAGGGTAAAGTGCAGAACAAAGTTGTGGTATGTTTGCTACAATGGGCTGAATCGCTCGGGGTTGACTTTTCACCGGACTTTTTGGTCATACATTCGTCGTGTAACTGCCGGTGGTGATTTTTCAAGTGCCGGAATAAATTAGTCGTGTTGCCTTGGGATGTGGCGACTTTGGCCCGACAAGTTTTACAAAGTACCTGTTTCTGATGCACATCTGAAGTTTCGAAACCGAAGTAGTCCCAAATGACAGACGTGCTGCTCTTCTTCTGTATTAAAACTAAATCCTCCTCCACTTCTGACCCGGCGGCAGCAGCCATTTCCTCCAGGACGTTTGTTTCTTCACCAAAGTTGTTAGTGGGCGTGTACGCGGTAGCCTCGTCAATGGCCGCCTCTGATTGGTTAGCGTGACGGCATGCCCTGCTCACAAGTAGTTTACCACTTCTGATTGGTGAGTTTGACAAGGCATGAGAGTAGCACGAGCAGGCTGCATATACACAACAGACATGTCAGCCAGGAGAGCTAAATAACGTTCGTCTAAAACCGAAGCCTTCACGATCTCAAGATTGAGACTTCTGAAATCGCAATTTCGATCTGAAAACGATAAATCGTTCAGCCCTAGTTTGAAGTGCATTCGAATAGTTTTTTTTTTAAATTTAAATCCAGTGCATGCTTTAATATAAAACATTGTGTACATGTACTGTATTTTCAAAAAGACAAAACATGATAAAAGACATACCTATTCAGTCAAAAAAAAGTTCTTGCTGGGTTGCAATCATGTTACCGAGAGGAACTTCCGGGATTCAGGTGGTGGTCTACAGTTCCATTAGGCTACTGTTTATTTACTTCCATCAGTGCAAATTTGGGCATATTTTGAAAGGTTTAGAGGCAAATATGAAAGCGATCATGAAAAAATAGTTAAAATGGGATGGAGTGGATTTATACACTCTTATGAAAAATAATTTTTGAAAGATGGGGGGGGGGTTGGTGGTAGCGGGGGGTGTATATTGTAACGTCCCGGAAGTGTTTGTGCTGCAAGGGGTTCTGGGTATTTGTTCTGTTGTGTTTATGTTGTGTTACGGTGCGGATGTTCTCCCGAAATGTGTTTGTCATTCTTGTTTGGTGTGGGTTCACAGTGTGCCGTATATTTGTAACAGTGTTAAAGTTGTTTATACGGACACCCTCAGTGTGACCTGTATGGCTGTTGATCAAGTATGCCTTGCATTCACTTGTGTGTGTGAAAGCCGCATTTATTATGTGACTGGGCCGGCACGCTGTTTGTATGGAGGAGAAGCGGACGTGACGACAGGTTGTAGAGGATGCTAAAGGCAGTGCCTTTAAGGTACGCCCCCAATAATGTTGTCCTGGTGGAAATCGGGAGAATGGTTGCCCCGGGGAGATTTTCGGGAGGGGCACTGAAATTCGGGAGTCTCCCGGCAAAATCGGGAGGTTGAAATCGATACCGATAATTTAAAGCATTTATCGGCCGATAATATCGGGACATCAGGACATCTCTAGTCTAAAGGGCAGCAGTTGCATGCACAGCAGCACACGTCCTTGGTAGCAATCATGGCGCCTGTTGTTTAGTTGGCCATACTATACTCTCTTTATACACAATTCGGGTAAACACCTTTTTGTTGCCGCTCCATTACTTTTGTCATCTTACAGTACAGTGTCTAAAACTGACTTTTGCTACCTTTTGAAACACTGAATACAGTACTATACAACACACACCGAACGGTCCAGTTCCGATCGATTGAATGCCCTAAAAATACAATGACCTGGATAAATGAGAAAATCAAGTGGCGCACTAAACAATACAGTACATCTCTTTTATGGCTCACTGTGTTTTGAAGCCTACAAACTTCCATGCATCCAATTTTCTACCGCTTATCCCTCTCGGGGTGCCGGAGTGGGAGCCTATCTCAGCTGCAGTCAGGCAGAAAGACTGGGTACAGTCTGGGCCTGTTTTAAAACAAACAACGCTCAAGACCGCCCTCTTAACACAATTTCAGATATTACCTCAAATTCATATTTCTCAATGAAAGATATATGAACCTCATATGCTTTTAAAAGCAATGTCTGAGCTGTAACGGGGCATAAAAGATGTTCTTTTCAAAGATGGGATGTTTTTACAGGCCTGTCAATTTATGGAGCGGGGCTCCAAGCATCAGGTTGTGTTGCTGACATCAATTGATTTACCTGTCACAATCCAGAGCAATGTACGTGTTTGTCTCTGTGTTTGCTTATTGCTTCAAACATGCCTTTGTGGGGCATTGCAAGAACAAAAAAAAAGTCCTCATCCATCCAGCGCGCTCCTCGTTCTGCCACTTAAGGCTGCCGCCGTCACAACAAACCGAAATGGCCTTACTTTGGACTGATTGCCACCGTGTTGTCATGGCTGCACATCCATTAGCAGAATAGCAGGAGATTTGTTTGACATAAACGGAGGTAAAAGAAAACATAAAACACTCAATGTTTTGTCTCTGGAAGATGGCGAGGACCTTGTCTTGAAAGTGCCTTGTCTGGCGGCCAAAGTGGCAACACTTGAAGCTTGTCGAGCAATTTAGTGGCCGCCAGAGTTCGCCCCCCAGCAGCATCCAAGCCTTTTATTGCTCAGGGTAAGGTGCCACTTTATGTTAAAGCCTTTCTCAGGCTCTTTTTTTTTTTTAAACACCTCAACATCGACTTTTTTAAACCAGAAGACTTATCCTCGTATCTGCTCTCAAATCTATTGTTCTGACAGCTTAACAGATAACACGTTAATGCCTCCGTGAAAAGAACTTTAAAGCACCTTAATCTGCGGGTCTTGTTAAACTAAGAAATCCAACAGAACAAAATCCTCTGTCAGGGTTTCATTCTCAGCTCTTAATGCAGATGTTTGGTTCTTGGTGGAAAGCTGTTGAATTGAAATATGCACAGGTATATTTTTGTAGATGAGCAGCCTGAGTGAGAGGATTTTTATTTTTTTATTTTAACAGTGAGGAGTGCATGAGAAAATAGAAAGAAAACAAAGCTCTCTTTGACCATGTGATCATTTATTAATAAGACTATTGCTCAACACAACAACAACACAACCAATGTTGAAATGGCACTAAGGAGCAAACAGCTCCTGCTAAACAACAGGTTAGGGATGAACGATATGGCCTAAAATCTGTTTCACTATATATATTGCAGCCTCCTGCAATAATGATATATATGACAATATATTATTTGACATAAATAATAATCGAACCAATTCAAAACGAGTTACAAAGGCTTATGTGGTAACATATTGCATAATTTCCAGTTGTATTATTTTCTCAAAATCATTATTAATCTATTTGATAATTTACTGTTAATAGCTAATTATTTTCTGTTGTAAAATGGGTCGAGCTACACCTGTGTTAAAATGTACTAAGCATATATTCATCTGTTGTTTGTATATTTTACATTAGTTTTGTGTGATACTACAAATATTGGTGTCAATCTAATACAAAATAGTTAGAGGGGCAGCATTGGCCATACCAATGCTAATACTTAGAATGTTCAAGATCATTGAATGATTACATTTTTGACAACAATTATAATCTGACAAAAACACAGATTGGAGGCTTAACAATATCAATTAAATATGTTAATTATTTCCTATTATTGGCTCTGATTTAAATCCTGTGGTGTTTGCCCTTTAAAGGGAAACTGCACTTTTTGGGGGGAATTTTGCCTATCGTTCACAATCATGAAAGACATGACGACGGAAAACCCAATAAAAAATATCCAAAAAGCGGCAACAATACTCATTTACATTTCGTGATTTAAATATTAACCAAGTATTAGTGATATTGTTATTATAAGCGCTAACGCAGAAAAACTATTTATAGCGACGCCGTGATCACGAGCGTATGCTGCTATGTTTACGTCCTCAACTGGTAAGATGCTTCCTTTGCTCGTAGAAGTTTATTGTAGATCGAAAATCATGACTCTCGCCTGGATAGGAGGAGGATGACGATGTATTCCGACAAGTTGGTACATTTTGGCAGCCAATTTAGACCCGGGAATGGCGAGAACAACACGAAAAGAAGCAGTGTTCCATCCGCCTTTATCCCGAGAATTATGAGTCATTTTTCATCTTAACGGGAATATAACCAAATTCTGTCAGTCGGCATCATTATGACAGCAGACATTGTACAGTAAGTGATGTTTTATGTTTGTTTTTTAAGGGTTTCTATATTCAGAATAGAGCGACTCTCATAGGCTACATTGTAAGCTGACTTTTAATCATGTTTATTTACTATTTAGAATGCATTAAAAAAAAAGAAAAATATGTGTCTTCTTTTCTTACATAAGAATTGTGAATGATAGCCACAATTCCAAAGTTCCCCTTTAAGCTCTCCTGTCCCCAGGGATTTATTTCCTATCTTTGTGAAACAATAACAAAAACAACAAAATATTTATTGATATTAAAAAAGATTGATCTAACCACTGTAGTATCGACCTATACTGTTACTATATTTAGTGTTGGTACTGTGGATATTTGTATCGACCTGCCCACCTTTGTTTACATTCAAAAGACAGCTTGCGGTTAGCATATCTTCCTACAGTGTGTAGTGTCTCATGTTGAGCTATTTCCTTGTCTTTCAGTGATAATGATACATGTGAGAAACATACTTTATTTGCCGCCATGGAGGAGAGAATTGCTGACTTAGAAGTGGCTTTGCACTTTGGAGGGATGTTAGCCGCGAACGAGAATGCTACATTGCATTGAGGACACGTTCGCCCGCTTGTCGCTGTCAAATTTTTGGGACACAGCTTCCATCAACATGCATTATCACGATATAACGATGGCAATAAAAGCCCTATTGTCGGCCAAATTAATATAATTATATCGTATATCATCTACATCGTGCAATTCTACCACAAGTTTAACACACATGAGTTTTTAAAGAGTATGCAGAGGTACACAAAGCTGCTGACCATTCATGATAGCTCAAATGATCGCATTCTCATTTAAGAAAGTTATTAAAAACTACATCAAGAGGTTGCCTACAGCCAATATATATCTTCGCTGGCGCTAATTAGAAACCTGCTCTTGTACATTTGTGCTTTTTCTACCTTCAGCCCAGAACTGCTCCGGCCTGCGGACATGCAGCCAGTGCTTGGACCAGCCCGAGTGCGGCTGGTGCGGCGACCCTAGCAGCACAGGAAAGGGCCTGTGCACGGAGGGCTCCTATAGGGGGCCCATGAAGAGGCCGGCCAAGCAGAGCCAGTTCCAGGACTTGAGCTTGGAGCCGAGCATCTGCCCCAAAGACAAAGGCTACGAGTGGACATTCATCCACTGCCCCGGTGAGGAAGCCACTTCCTGTTACTGAAATTACAGAAAGCATGTTGTCCACTTGCAACATATCGACTCTTTTGAGTGTCATGTTTTAGAAGGCTGCTCTTTGTAAAGGCTTTTCGTTACATCATATAGAGTATGTGGAAGTGATACCTCCCTGTGGACTCATGCTACCTTATAGTCATGTAAAATGATATAGACTCACTGCTGCTTGTAATGTGAGAATGTGAGGAGAATTTAGTCTTTTAGTTGACGAATAATTGTAATCTGGGGGAAAATATTAAATTTTACATGCCCACAGAAGCGCTCCAAATTTATCAAATGGCACGGACATGTCCTCCACAGCGGCCACTTACAACTCACCCCACATACTTCTTATAAATGAAAACGCAAGCCCAGTTAAGGGGGCTGTTTTCTACCTTTACGCAGCTGCCTAGAGGATGTTAATTTTTCAAAAGTATTGTAAGTATTCTATCTCGCCCTCTTGCAGCTTTGAGCAGGTCAACTACGCCACACTCACATCAGCTGTTTGTTGTCAGCCAATGATCGCAATTTGGCAAATTTTAGTTACTAACATTAGCTATCATTGAATGTATATTTGATCGTAACAACAATCTTACTGCAAATTGTTAATTGCTTCTCTGGGACTGCTTTTGAGTGTGTGCACGCGCTCCGTACATGAGTGCCATACCTGAACGACAGACTTTTTCCTCGGGCCGACAAGCAATTTTTTGTTGACAAAATGTAACTATGAGCAAGTTGTAAACAGACCCTTTAAATTACACAAATTATACGATTTTCATGGTTTCATTTTTTCTAATAGGAAAACATGCTATTGTTTCCAGAAATGTCATAAAAGCTCCACTGCAGTAATGAATCATAAATACCGAGCTGTGAAACAGCAGTGAAATGACCTCTTACCTCTGGCTGTATTTCAGCGTGCCAATGTAACGGCCACAGCACGTGCGTGAACGGCAGCGTGTGCGAGCAGTGTCGTAACCTCACCACCGGCCCCAATTGTCAGACCTGCATGGCCGGTTACCACGGAGACCCAACGAACGGCGGCAAATGCCAGGGTGAGTCCAAATTAGTTTAACCATTAAATTAATGATACGTTTTATCTGATCTTTTTGTTTTATTAAATGTTTACTGTTAATACAGTCATGCACCAAAAGATGGCACTATTGTGTATCAGTTAGACTAATGACTAATTTGTTGTGTTGAAGTAATGATCCATAACATAAATGCATATGGATTCTCACAAACTAGATTTATTTTGATTACTGAATTATAAACAAGCGCGGACAACTTAAACAAGTTTTGGGGGGAAATGTGCACATTAATGCACACTCCTTTACATGGTAATCACTGTATTTTAGGTGGATGCAGATAGAATACGATAATGTCATTTATTTGGATTAACATAAGTTAAAGGTACTGTGTCTGCTCAAATACAGAGAGTACCAGGCGTCCATGGGTATGAAGGGGAAGTGTGTATATTCACAAAAAATGTTTCAAATACAACGGAATAATATTTTTAATATAAATATAGTCCTAATTTTGTTTATTTTACGCTAACAAATGATAAATAAAATCCAATATACCTACTGCAAATAGCTTTTTGCTTTGAAATGATCCACATAGAACAGCACTTTTTTGTAAAACTTCGGCTTTACCAATTCCATGGTCATGTGTCAGTCATAGAAGAGTTAATTACAAGCATCCTGCTTACTTACTATTGCATATTATTAAACTGATGGCTTGAGGGCTAAATCCAGCCCATGAAAGACATCAGCGAGCGACTAACATTTTTGCATCTGATCCTGAAACCATGAGAGCATTCTTGTCACATAGAGGATCTTTGACTAGTATAAACAGATTTATTCTGCTGTAACTGTATTAAATCAAATCAAATCACACTTTATTTATAGAGCACTTTTAATAAACAGGCAAGTGGCAAACACAAAGTGCTGTAATATTCGGCATCTGGTGACGTGAAAATACATGACATTATACATACAAAATTAGAATAATAGTAAATATATAGTATAGTCATCATATTGGATATACTGTATACTAAAAGGTGCTGGTACATTGAGAGGACATGAAACAAACCGTTATACACAGTTGGATGCATCACGGTTTGAGATAACATCTGTTCATGCATACCCAGATTGGTGCAACCTGAAAGGGGAAACACAGGTGCTCAAGCTAATTATTGAGAGAAATATTCCTCAAGTAAATCCTGTTTTGATGCCAAGTACAAGAGAAGTAGATCCTTTCCTTCTTTGAAGCTTTACATTTGTTAGCAGGTAATCGACCATGTGACTTGTGCATTGTCATTGTCGTGCATAAAAATATTCATACGTACAAAGCTGTGCTTTCACCGGGCAGAGACATTGTGCCTGTGTAACACTCGTGGTCCTCAGTGTTTTAAAGTGTAGCTAGCTGGAGGTAATGGACTATTTATTTCTCTCGCAAACCCCCTAAAGGACGCTCCATCACTCGAGCGGCCATCGACTCGTCTTTCACACATTGCAGGCGGCTCTGTTTACATCAGACATACATCAAGTGGGTATCGTGGTGTACTAAAACCAAGAGGATATCCATCCCCATCATAGTTATTGTACCCTACACTGGATTTAAAGTGCAGAAATTCTTGATACGTTCACAGTTAGTGTGTTTATAAGCGTACTAAAGGTCTCAATTACGCATTACGTTCTAACAATTTGTATGTTTTAACTGTTCCTCATGTACGGACTGAATTTGGCAAAAGAGCTTTTGGCATTGCTGCCCCTATGGCATGGAATGCATTGCAGACGAAACTGAAACTTACAGAACTACTTCCATTTGGAGCCTTCCGTTCTGTCCTGAGGGACAAACAGCGAGAGACGTTTGCACAGTGCCTGTGTTTTTAAAGATGTAAATCTCTGTTGTTTTACAGTTCTCTTATGTATTTTAAAATGTATGTCTTAATGTATTATTTTTGAAACTGCTCTGTGACATGTGCTGTTGACCTCTTGGCCAGGTCACCCTTGTGAAAGAGATCTTGATCTCAATGGGTTTTCTTATCTGGTTAAATAAAGGTTCTATTTCAATGTGAGCCAATGGTATCCCGCCCGGTCTTCAATTTTGACGAATATCATGTCATTTTTTTCCCTTTAAAGCATTGATAAAAGTCTTGACAGTGTAGTTTTGATAGCTTTTTGCTTGTTAGTTAGCATAACAACACAAAAACGACACAATCATAAACATTCAAAAACCCTGTGGTTTAGTGCCATTTGTGGCGCCATCTATGGGTTGGGCTCCAAATGCTTTGGAATACTTGCAATATAGTTATGCTCAAACAGGGCTGTACAGTGCGAGCATTTTAGTCACATTTGCAACTAAAAAAAGGTTGTATCGAGTTTTGGAAAAAAAAGTAGCACACGTGCGAGTACAGATTTTACTCTTTAATTAGCGTTTTGCTCTTAAAATAAATCTATCCAAATTTGATCAAACCAAAGTAAAATTTTCGTCCATCTGTATAACATGTTTTAAATAAACTTAAACCATAACCTTAACCAAATAGACAAGTGATTGACACAAAGTGTCACTGATCACTCATTGCGCGCTGAAAGCTGTGTGTGTGTACAGCAGGGTTTTAGCTGTAGCAGGGCTGTGTGAGCTCCAAGTCGTCTTCCAACACGTAAGAAAACAAGGTCTCAGTTGGAGAAACTGGTCAGTAAAATACAACTTTTTTTCACCACCATAAAACTTGACACAAAATGCACTGCGTCCTAATAACTACGATTAAAATGACAAACTTGCCATCCAAACAAAACGCTGTTTGTTGACAAGAACATACAGCCATAGAAACACATTCAATCTATTTATTAAGCAGAGGAAACGAAAACCAGTGAACGACTCAAGAGAGCTGCCGTCAGAGCCGACAAACTGCCAATGTTAGCCTGCTAAGCTATCAACATGAAAACAGGTGGTAGAGGTGAACGGTACCGTGTCCCCCCCCCCCCCCCCCTCTCAGTAAGCTGTGGAGTCCCCTAAGGCAGTATATTAAGGCCTTTACTGTTCCTAATATATGTTAATGACATGTCATCAGCATGTGACTGTGAATTGTTCCTGTTTGCGGATGACTCGGCCCTGCTGGTATCCGGCAAGGACAAGTCACAGGTGGAAAAAATCCTCTGTGCTGAACGCTGTAGTATTTGCACCTGACTCGCTGACAATAAACTATCCATACACTTAGGTAAAACGGAATCCATCCTATTTGGGTCCCAAATCAACCTTAAGAAAGTCAGTGACTTTACTATAAAAGTGGGTGACATTGTTATCACAAGGAAGGATGAGGTCACCTACCTAGGTTCCATTCTAGAGGCTAATCTTTCCTGTGATAAATGGCAAACAAGGTAATCAAAAAGGTCAACCAACGAACAAGATTTCCCTACAGAATCTCCTCTCTGGTCAACAAAAGCACCATGAGGATTCTAGCGGGAACTCTCGTTCAACCCTTTTTCGATTACGCTTGCACCTCTTGGTACCCTAGCACCTCCAAAACCCTCAAATCTAGACTCCAAACATCCCAGAACAAGTTAGTCAGGTTACTTTTAGACCTCCACCCCAGATCACACCTCACTCCTACCCACTTGGACTGGCTCAGGGTGGAGGACAGAGTAAAACAACTTGCACTGAGCCTAGTCTATAAAATCCGCTACACCTCCCTGATGCCGAAGTACATGTCAAACTACTTCCATAACTTAAATGACCGCCATAACCACAACACCAGGGGGAGCTCCACAAACCATGTTAAACCCAGATTCCGACCTAACAAAGGTCTTAACTCATTCTCCTTCTATGCCACATCCATATGGAATGCACTCCCAACAGGTGTAAAAGAACACCTCCAGTCAACTTCAACCCTTGACTAACACCCTCCCCCCTCCACATCCCACCTCCCCGGATTGTAAATAATCAAATGTACTGTATATACTTGTTCTTATGCTTTCTGAACTCACTATGTTCACTGCTCGCTGTACATATCCTACCAAGTCAGACCTACACTGTTTCAATGTCCATTTCTCAGATGATGCAATTGTTGATGACAGAAGTGCTGATATCAACCAAACCTAACCCCCTCGTCTGAAACCCCCTCGTCCGAAACCCCCCCCCCTCCACATCCCAACCCCCGGATTGTAAATAATGTAAATAATTCAATGTATATACTCTGATGATTAACTTGTGTGATGACTGTATTATGCTGATAGCATATTTTTGTACCGTGAATTGTTTTACGACTTAAACAAGTTGAAAAACTTATTCGGGTGTTACCAGTTAGTGTTCAATTGTACGGAATATGTACTGTACTGTGCAAGCTACTAATAAAAGTTTCAATCAAAAAAAAAAAACCATCAGCTCAAGCTATGCCTGTGAGACTCAGACTGAGCATGGACTCGCTGACAACACTAGGTAACAGGCACCGCCTTTTAAAGGGCACCCACACAGACGCATAAACAAACTTATCTTAACCGCAGTATGCCAGATATTGTAATTTTTATTTAAGTAGTGCGTAGAATTTTTCTAAAGTAATGCATTCATTTCTTTACCTCGTAATTAATTACATTTAAGAGTAATTCAGTTAGAAATTCCATTACTTTATCGGGAAAGTAACGAGTAACTATAATTAATGACTTGTTAAAAGTAATTTTCAGAACACAGCCTGTCACACAGCATCAAGAAGCAGTTGGCAAGTTGGTGTTCCCGGCTATCATCTTTGTGTGTATGTCCTATGATGAGGTTTACCTATTAAAAAAAATACCATTGTTAAAGGTCAAACATTTTTAATGCTGCTGCTGATGTTTACACATGTCCTCTCATCTTTTGTGTTTTTGTTAGCTGAAGAAATGAGCATAGCTATTTGTTTTTAAAGAAGATTGGGGATTATATTTGACTTTTCTTATATTGATATCAAGGCCTTTTCTTTTTTCTTATCTCAAAACACCGTATAAGTTGGGATCCTTTTATACAAAACCTACTTTTCTTACTTGTTGGTACCTCTCTTTGTGTATTTGGGATTCCCATCAGTCCCAAAAATTTTTAATCAATGAATGGTGGAAATATTTAGTTATTTATATATCAATTTATAATTCTATTTATGGGTTAGTTTATGGGCCGAACTATATTTGGATATTAATTTTGATCCATATCGCCCAGCCCTACACTTGTGTTAGCGACAGTGCTAGCATAGTTTAGGGATGTTCTCTGTGTTGTATTTAGCGTTACAGTAGGCTTTATGATGGCATTGTGTTTCTTTGTATGAGGACACATGTACGTTGAGTGTTAATAATGAAATTGTGATATATAAGACATTTCATATTGCTCCTAAAAAATGTTCTGTGCTGCAAAAATCTTTTTGAAATATTAATTTTTTTTCATTTAGTAGCACCGGTTCTACTGGTGAAAAACTTAAGCTTACAGCTCTGTCAAAGTCATTAGAAAAATGGTCTATAAAATATTACAATTTGTTGCTCAATAAAAGACGTTTTACCTATAGGAGCTAGGTTTTTCACGTAATCTTGCTCAAGTTTTTCACGCATGTGCTTGTCAATCCTCTAAAATTGTATATAATAAAGTGATTGTTGATCAAACACCTCCTCGTCATCATTAACGACACGGTAGACGCTACAATCATGCAATCAGTGTGTGAATGTGTGTGTGAATGTGGAAATAGTTACAAAGCGCTTTGAGTGCCTTGAAGGTAGAAAAGCGCTATACAAGTATAACCCATGTACCATTTTTACCATTTACAATCAAAGCTGTCCTTTAAAATGGTCAGGGTGGCTTTTTTCGTTTCAGCCAACTTCTGGGTGCTGCGGTTCTCTTTATGTGATTTAGCCATAAGGAAAAATAATTCATTGTTTTAAATATTTGCCTATCGATATTGATCGTCACGTGTCTCATTGCGATGCATCGAAGAATCACTGTATTGGCACAAACTTTACTACCAACACACAAACTGACAACCACATTAATTAGCTCAGTGCGTCAACTTTTGTGACATATTTGTACTTTGTGTTTGGAAATTAATTTCTGTTGTAGTTTTTCTCCATGTACCGGTATTTAAGTTTTAACCAAAAAAAATACATTGGCTCAATGGCTGTGACTTTAGGGAAATATAGGCTTATTTGTACCCTCAGGGCATCTTTATCTCATTGCATTGCTTGTCCTCAACTAATATGATGTATTTACAGAAGGTTAAAGTGAAGAACTTTACCTTTTACAGCGTTTTCAGGAAGAAGAAAAAAAAATGTTGTCTTTCTCTCATCCATTTTCTCTCTCTCTCTTTCTCTTTCCCTGTTTTATACCATCTGTCCCCATGCAGCCTGTAAGTGCAATGGACATGCAAGCGTGTGCCAGGTGCTAACTGGCAAGTGCTTCTGCACCACCAAGGGCATCAAAGGGGACCAGTGCCAGCTGTGAGTACAACAAACACACGCACAACAACACAATAATTCAGTGCAACATGTTTGCTGTTCCAACCGCTGTCTTGAACATAATTTTTAGCGGCATATCAGTTTGCCATCTTTAGACACACACGCACACACATACTAGAGCTACATTGTCAGCATTGACACTAAAGAGGATGACAGTCAAGTCGCTGATGTCACTCACTCGCCTGATGAAATGCTGCAGCATTTTACATCAGTAGCATTATTTTAGCCATTTTTTGTACTCATCCCTTATTTCTTTTTGACATCGGAAATCAAAGATGAAAGTTTGGCAAGTTGCAAACCTGCCTCTAGCTTTCCCCCCGTTATTAAATCAGACATAACGATTAATAGAGCGACATTTCAAATGGTAAGCAACACGGAGGAGTTAATGCCTTTAACCCCACCTTTTTTCGTACAAATATATCAGTGTGTATCTGTTCAACTGTCTGCCGACGGTTGAATTAGTCATTACCGCTGTCAAGGAGAAGTCAGGAGGACACTCCAGATAAGCATATACCCGTTGGAGGGAAATTAATGGGATTTGGATCACATTAAGGCCTGCTGACTTTCAGTAACCTTTTTCTCCTAATTGCGTAATCAAAGTTGAAAGCCTCAAGATCACCACTCACAACCCCTCGAAAGTACATTTGCATCTAATTGTGACTCATGACTTTTTTATGGCGTTGTCATAAACCCGGATTTCGTGACCTCGTCTTAAAATGAGCCGCACAAGTCACATTTTATTCCTGCTTGTCGGAAAGCAAAGCGAAAGTGTTAGTGTCAGTCAGAAAGTGCATCTCGAGCATGATTTCTGCTGACAGGGTCAATTCCTCCCCGCTCATCGCCTTCAGTGTGGGAGGACCATCCCCACTTAGCTGCCCACTTTCCCAGTTGTAAGCAGATTGGACTCTGAGGGGGTTTCATTCGCCTAATGCAGTGACCTACCTACTAATGCAAATTTATACAGGTTTTCTTTTGTTGTTTTTGACATTTTGTAAAAAAAGCTAAAAATGCACGCTTTGGTGGCATTTATAGGAGTAATATTAGTACAGTATTGAGCCAAATATCAATACTTTTTTCCAGAGAAAAGCTATCTGACGAAGGCAGTCTATTTCAAAACTAAGTTCAAACCAGTAGGTGGCGCCAAATGACTTCTCCAAGCAGATCAGAGCTTTTCTTCCTGTCATTCACACACCCAACAGTGACCGGTAGACACATGTCTCAAAAGTTATTAGAATACAAAACTAGTGAGAAAAAGGAATATGAGCTATGATGGTAATTCTAAAAGGGACCTCTGATCATTTTTATAATGATTTAACACACTTCCTTGTGGTCTAGATCAGTGTTTTTCAACCTTTTTTGAGCCAAGGCACATTTTTTTCATAAAAAAAATACGTAGGCACACCACCAGCAGAAAACGTTAAAAAATGAAACTCCACCAGGTTGTCGTGCCTTATTTTGAGTTTGTTGTTGTTTCCTGTGTGTAGTGCTTTAGTTTTTGTCTTGCGCTGTTATTTTGGTGACTCTTTCTGTTTTGTTGGTGTTCTCCTGTAGCAGCTTCACGCCTTCCTTTGAGTGCTATAGCCCGCACCTGCTTTGTTTTCGCAATCAAGACTATTGAAGTTGTGCGTACGCTATCCTTCTTTGTGGGGACATTGTTCATTGTCATGTCATGTACGGATGTGCTTTGTGGACGCCGTCTTTGCTCCACACGCTGTAAGTTTTTGCTGTCGTCCAGCATTCTGTTTTTGTTGACTTTCTAGCCAGTTCAGTTTTACTTTTGTTTTACATAGCCATCCCTATGCTTCAGTGCCTTTTCCTAGCGGGACTTGCCTTTTGTTAATTTTTGGTTTAAGCGTTACATACATACCTTTTTACCTGCACGCTGTCTTCCTCTGCATATTGGGATCACGACAAACCATCCTCGACGCGTTCAGACTTCTACAAACCTGCTGCCACCTACTGATATGGAGTATTACAAGATTACCCTGCCAAGCTCTACACAGCACAGGCACTAGATCACGACACATTATTATGATTATTGATTTGCAAAAAAATATTTTTTGAACCAATTAGGTGAAGTTGCATAATTTCCCACAGCACAGCAGACAATATTGCACGGCACACTAGTGTGCCGCGGCACAGTGGTTGAAAATCACTGGTCTAGATAATATTTATTGGATATGCTTTGGTGTGAATTTGGCGTAAATTTAGCTCTACAGTCACTTTTTACAACCTGTTCTTTGAGTAAAGATGTCCGTTCTTGAGGTGTTCCCAAATTACAAATGAAACCACGCCCCACCCTCTTCAAAAGTATCATAATTTTTTTTTTTATGTTTGAAGATATATGTTCAAGTCGTCAAAGCTATTTTTTAGTGCACCTGCACACTCGCCCATCAATTCAGACTCTGCATTAAAAGCTTCTTTTAGCATGTTGCACATGTGCGTTACTATGCGCATGCCAAGGTTCGATGAAAAAAATATATATATTTTACCGTTTTTGTTTCTTCATAGCCTCAAGCAGAGAGGGAGGAGCTCCTTCCCTGCTGACTGAGAGCTTGACTTAAAATTAGGGCTGTGAATCTTTGGGTGTCCCAAAATTCGATTCAATATCGATTCTTGGGGTCACGATTCGATTCAAAATCAATTGTTTTTCAATTCAACACGATTCTCGATTCAAAAACGATTTTTTTTCCCGATTCAAAACGATTCTCTATTCATTCAATACATAGGATTTCAGCAAGATCTACCCCAGTCTGCTGACATGCAAGCAGAGTAGTAGATTTTTGTAAAGGACAATGTTTTATCAACTGATTGCAATAATGTAAATTTGTTTTAACTATTAAATTAACCAAAAATATGACTTATTTTATCTTTGTGAAAATATTGGACACAGTGTGTTGTCAAGCTTATGAGATGCGATGCAAGTGTAAGCCACTGTGACACTATTGTTCATTTTTGTTATTTTTATAAATGTCTAATGATAATGTCAATGAGGGATTTTTAATCACTGCTATGTTGAAATTGTAACTAATATTGATACTGTTGTTGATAATATTCATTTTTGTTTCACTACCTTTGGTTTGTTCTGTGTCGTGTTTGTGTCTCCTCTCAATTGCTCTGTTTATTGCAGTTCTGAGTGTTGCTCGGTCGGGTTTGGTTTTGGAATTGGATTGCATTGTTATGGTATTGCTGTGTATTGTTTTGTTGAACTGATTAATTTTTAAAAAATTCAAAATTAAAAATTTAAATAAATTAATTTAAAAAAAAAAATCGATTTAAAAAAAATGAGAATCGATTCTGAATCGCACAACGTGAGAATCGCGATTCGAATTCGAATCGATTTTTTTCCCATACCCCTACTTAAAATGTTTAAATAAGTGCTTCCACCCCGCTGTAAAGTCATGACCTATTCAGACTGCAAAACCCAAAAAACAGAGGCATCCAAAACTGCCTGCAAGCTCACGCCAAAATGCATGAACCTTATTATTTGATGCTTTGGTATTGTTTTAACACAAAGTATCCAACATTGTAACATCATAGGTCCCCAGTGAGATAATGGGCATCAATTAATCAATGTGCCTTTCTATCCATCCACCCCCGCTCGTCCTTCTCGGGGTCGTGGGGGTGCTGGAGCCTATCCCAGCTGCACTCAGGTGGAAGGCGGGGTACACCCCGGACAAGTCTATTTTAATCTAAAATTACCATTGTCTGACATTCAGGTTCAGTCCTCCTGAGCCTCATTTTCATATTCATGTTTTATTTTCTCTATTCATATTTAATTCATTTCAACAAGATTTAACAGTGAAATATTGTATGTTATAGTGCAATTCCTCCGTTATACTTATATGGTGACCTAGAACACTAAACAAACAATATTTGTATGTTTTAAGATGGTGCTGAAGTCTTTTAAAGCCGCTGTGCTCAGAGTTGCATCGTGTCCGTTTTGTTTATTGTACAAAGAAAATTATCTTGCTGCAGATTTTAATAGCATGCCTACAGTTTTAAAGACTAATGAGTGATTTATTTCATCATGGTGAGGAATTAATGGATGGATTAACCAAAAATGTTGTGTTGATTCCTCGCTCCAGGTGCGCTGTGTTGTAGTACAATGCAGAGCAACATTGTGGTAGCAGCTGGCCAACAGTTGCTACAAATGACTAACTGGAACATTAAAGCAGACCAGACACCAGCCGGCCAATCACGAGCCATTTAGCAGACGGATCTGCATTGGTACAGGATTTGGGATGCTTCTTGGTGCCCATTACTGATTATCAAATTAAGATTAACCCACGGATGCATTCCACCCTCCCTACTAATCTAATTAGAGTTCTTATTATCAAGCAGCATTATTTTATGGCAAAGTTAAAGCGACTAATCTTTAAATCTAAAATGCATTTTCACCTTCAAACATTAGCCTGATCGAGTAATTACCCTTTTCTAGTGTAATCAAATTGGTGTATTGATTACCAGTCGGGGTTGGTGTGCTCGCTGTTGCTGTTTTGGTGATGTAATTCCCGGTATCTCATTACCTGTAATCAGTGCCCACTACCCACAATTCCACGCCCTTGTCAGGTCCTCTTTGGTTGCAGTCCTTTAAACAAAGACCTCTGTATAAGGGTACTCTGTCTTTTCCACATGTGCATGCGCCGTTGGAGGCCTCGCAATAATAAATAATGAAGAGATTTGTGTAGAATTAGTTCTGCTGTGTTGCAGTGATTTGTTTTCAGCAACAAGTCTTAAATAGATGCTTCTTATTTAGTGGTACCTCAGTTTTCGTAATCGGTTTTCGTAATATAATCCGTTCCATTCTATCCGTCCGTTGCTTAATAAATGGGAAAATGGACTGGTTTCTTCCGTGCAATGTTGGACGTACAAAACCCGAGAGATTAGGTGTATGGAATATGGAATCTTATATGTGCATGGAATCTTGAGATTTATCTAGAGATTTAGACAAAAACGGCCTCTGATTAAGCAAGTCAGAGCTTTTTTTTAGTCATAGTCTTTTGACGAAAATGTGTTTTAGTTTTAGTCAAATTTTAGTCAGCAAAATTACACATTTTATAATCAGCTAAAATAACAGTCAATTTACTCGACTAAAATTTCGAGTGTAAAAGACAAAACCTCTTTAAAGTTTATTTGAAAGCACCTTTATTTAGACTGCCTCCAAAGCATCTGTTTAACACTAAAGTTGCATTATCTTATGGGCAGGGATGATGTAGTTAGTCATTTTGTGCCAATAAATATCTTTCAGGCACTTTTTCGATTGTTTTATGTTATGTCTCTGTCAAAGCAGGTATGTATGTGTGTTGTAAAGCAGAGTTACAATGCATGCTAATGCATAATCATTTGTTTATGAACGCAGGAGAACTTAAGCAGTTACATCTTTACAGTTACAGTTGTGTAAATGTCGCGATCGATCATTCGCCCGCTGATGGCATCATATAGCGTCAAAAATAAAATGTGTCCTCTTCACTTTCTCCCAGGTGTATACATATGATGTGGAGCACGTTAAATCCACACGTTTTTGTTTTGGTCATGAGAAATCCAACTTCCTCATCTCACACGGATAAGCATCTGATTGACCCTCTTTTCTATATGTACGTTGTTAAAGAGCTGTCCCACCCATCATTAAGACAAAATTTAAATATGATTGGATTTCGTTTGTTAACATTTTCATCTCATTTTTATTCCATCCATCCATCCATTTTCTACCGCTTATTCCCTTCGGGGTCGCGGGGGGCACTGGAGCCTATCTCAGCTGCATTCGGGCGGAAGGCGGGGTACACCCTGGACAAGTCGCCACAGTTGATGAAAATGTCTGTTAATTTTGGTGTGTTTTAGTCAACATGCATTTGTTTTTGATTTGTTATCATCAGGGGAAAATAGGGGTTGACAATAATGCGAAAATGATCAGTCAAGGAAATTAACACACCCTAGTAACCTGGAGAAACTTTGCGTAGAGTTCCTCGCATTTTCTCTTCAAAATTCTACCAGAATTTTTGAATTATTTCTTAAACATGTCCTATATTTATGTTCGTTTTTGTGCTGCCCCCTTTTCATATGTGCGCTCACATATGCACGCACCAGCGCCACAGACACCATTAGAAGCCTCGCAATAGTAAATAATGAAGAGAGGGCTACATTAGTACGGAATGGAATACTCGTCTCTTTCTGTGTGTTTCAACATGTGTGAAGGACGTTCAAGTGTATGTCTTGATCAAATTAAGATACTGCGTAAGTTCATGTGTGTGTGTGCATCCATGCAGGTGTAGATTAAATTAAGATACAGCAGAGTGGACTTGCATTATACACTCCGCGCTACAAATAGTGATGCTGCATAAGGGTTGAAAAGCTCCTGGCGGCGCTTGTGTTTCCCGTTTTTTGTGGTACGGTGATAAAAGAGCACTCAAGCCCCTGTCCACGCCTGTTTAACAGCCCGGCAGTTGGAGATCACTCCGAGCGCTGCCGTACTTGACCTTCTAGATGTGCTGCTTAGATACAGTGTCAAAATGATGCGCCCTCATGTCACTTAATACTCTGAAAGCATGCATTTTACCAATCAGTACGTCAAGCTATGCACTTCTAAGCACAGTCAACTTGTGCTTTGCTTTGTATTGTCTAGACTGGATGCACATTAAAATGAAAGGTTTATATTGAACATACGAATGGTAAATTGTCTAAAATGCTGCAAGCTGACTTTACATGTGGATGATTAATAAAATGCTTGTATATTATATATTGATAGATATGATATACTACTTTCTTCCATGCTAAATAATGTAATAATGTGAACATACTCATCCATGTAAATGTTAGCAAAATTTGTAATAAATAAAAAATAATAATAATAATAAGGCTTTGCCATATATCTTAAAATGTGGCTAAGTTGACTATCTGTAAATCAACTAAATGAGTGGGAAATATAACTTTAATCATTTTGTTTTTCCTCAGGGAATAGGCTAACCTTGTATGATTTTGCTGTTGAAACGTGAATGTAATGTTGGCACTGTAACTAACATAGCTAAGAGATAGTTGTGGCTAACTTTTGTGTCCTCCTGAATACAGTGGAACCTCAATTCAGGAACTTAATTAGTTCTTCAACAGGGTTCGTAAATTAAAAAGTTTGTACTTTGAAGCAAATTTCTCCATAAGAAACAATGTAAATATGATTAATAGGCTCCAGCCTTGACAAAAGTCCGCATTTTAGTAAAGATTCGTACACTATGAACACAACAGAGAGTGCCATTCAGTACTGTGTATCAAACAAACATAACAAGGAGGGGATGGATCAACTTTCTCTTCGTTAACAAGCCAAAACAACAACAACAAGCTGCTGTCCTTTGTATGCACAGCGCTGCCAACACGCGCAGATGCATAGAAGTCCTTTTGGTGTCCTTACAAACGATCAGAAATCATAAAAAAAAAAAACTTTAACAACCATTTAGCTACAATAATTACCATTTCAAAAAATAAATCAACTTACATTAATACTGGCAAAGGAGGACAAAGGAACAGACAGACAGAATGAGAGAAGGGAGGGATCGGTGGGAGCAGCCGTGCATGTGCGTGCGCGGGTGTGCGTGTGTGTGTGTGCACACGCTTGAAAGAGCTGCCGCTGAACGAGAGGTAGCTTTTCTTCTCTACTGAGAAATAAGTCTGGTATACTGAACAACCCTGATATGTATATATGTATATGTATATATATGTACAAACCCCGTTTCCATATGAGTTGGGAAATTGTGTTAGATGTAAATACAAACGGAATACAAGGATTTGCAAATCCTTTTCAACCCATATTCAATTGAATGCACTACAAAGACAAGATATTTGATGTTCAAACTCATAAACTTTATTTTTTTTTTGCAAATAATAATTAACTTAAAATGTCATGGCTGCAACACATGCCAAAGTAGTTGGGAAAGGGCATGTTCACCACTGTGTTACATGGTCTTTCCTTTTAACAACACTCAGTAAACGTTTGGGAACTGAGGAGACACATTTTTTAAGCTTCTCAGGTGGAATTCTTTCCCATTCTTGCTTGATGTACAGCTTAAGTTGTTCAACAGTCCGGGGGTCTTTGTTGTGGTATTCTAGGCTTCATAATGCACCACACATTTTCAATGGGAGACAGGTCTGGACTACAGGCAGGCCAGTCTAGTACCCGCACTCTTTTACTATGAAGCCACGTTGATGTAACACGTGGCTTGGCATTGTCTTGCTGAAATAAGCAGGGGCGTCCATGGTAACGTTGCTTGGATGGCAACATATGTTGTTCCAAAACCTGTATGTACCTTTCAGCATTAATGGCGCCTTAACAGATGTGTAAGTTACCCATGTCTTGGGCACTAATACACCCCCATACCATCACAGATGCTGGCTTTTCAACTTTGCGTCTATAACAATCCGGATGGTTCTTTTCCTCTTTGGTCCGGAGGACACAACGTCCACAGTTTCCAAAAACAATTTGAAATGTGGACTCGTCAGACCACAGAACACTTTTCCACTTTGTATCAGTCCATCTTAGATGAGCTCAGGCCCAGCGAAGCCGACGGCGTTTCTGGGTGTTGTTGATAAATGGTTTTTGCCTTGCATAGGAGAGTTTTAACTTGCGCTTACAGATGTAGCGACCAACTGCAGTTACTGACAGTGGGTTTCTGAAGTGTTCCTGAGCCCATATGGTGATATCCTTTACACACTGATGTCGCTTGTTGATGCAGTACAGCCTGAGGGATCGAAGGTCACGGGCTTAGCTGCTTATGTGCAGTGATTTCTCCAGATTCTCTGAACCCTTTGATGATATTACGGACCGTAGATGGTGAAATCCCTAAATTCCTTGCAATAGCTGGTTGAGAAAGGTTTTTCTTAAACTGTTCAACAATTTGCTCATGCATTTGTTGACAAAGTGGTGACCCTCGCCCCATCCTTGTTTGTGAATGGCTGAGCATTTCATGGAATCTACTTTTATACCCAATCATGGCACCCACCTGTTCCCAATTTGCCTGTTCACCTGTGGGATGTTCCAAATAAGTGTTTGATGAGCATTCCTCAACTTTATCAGTATTTATGCCACCTTTCCCAACTTCTTTGTCACGTGTTGCTGGCATCAAATTCTAAAGTTAATGATTATTTGCAAAAAAAAAAGTTTATCAGTTTGAACATCAAATATGTTGTCTTTGTAGCATTTTCAACTGAATATGGGTTGAAAATGATTTGCAAATTATTGTATTCCGTTTATATTTACATCTAACACAATTTCCCAACTCATATGGAAACAGGGTTTGTATATAAACTGTATGTATGTATGTGTATGTATGTCTATGTAAATATAAGGGCTGTCAAAGTTTACGCGATAATAACACGTTAACTATAAGTAACTTCCTTTTAACGATGATGATTTTTTTTTTACGCACGATAAGCGTGTATGTCCTGACTCCTTTTTGACCCTCGAGCCATTTTGTGGCGTGGAGAAATGTAACGGCGTCAGTTGCTGTTGAGCCACAAGCTCGAAAATAGCGAGCAGAAATGCACAAAGAAAAGGGGGACATTACGAAAATGTTGGATCCAAAGCCATGGTGAGTCGTTGTCCCAACAAGAAAAGATGTAGATTGTTACTGTGACTGCTATAGGAAGATGGAATTAAAAGCTCAACATAAATGAAAGACGGTCAGCAAAAGTCAGTTCCGTCTTTAAAACATGTCAAGACACGTTCTTGAACCAATCACACTTTTCCAGCTTCACATCCGATTTAACTACATAACAAAATAAAAATGACTTAATTGTCTTATATTACAATCAATGTTTATCAAAGATGTTTTGTAAAGTAATCTGTGACAATTGCACCTAAATACATGCTGGTACATCAGTTGAGGAATGTGGGGGTGAGGAGGATTTTTCTGGCTGGCTAAAATATTATGTAAATAATTTTTTAACATGTTCTAGTTGATACTCCTCAGTTACAGAATGTTTAACAGGCTGATTATGACAATTGGTTGATAAGTAGAGCAGGTTAAGACATTGTCATGCAGCAATAGGAAGACCATTAACTTGTACAACATGAAATGTACCGAATATCACAAGTATTTATTCAGGTAGAAATATCATAGATTACATGACCGAACATCTTTGACAATCAAATCATGATCGTTACAATCCACAATTTGTGTTATTTATGCATGAAACTGGCATCTAAACATAGTGTAGCTCCTCCTCCAAATGCAAGGGTTTCTACAGCACAAATACAAATTCTGTATTTGTACAAAATTTGAACTCTGGCAAGACACTAACTTAATTTTTTTCATCCTCTTTAAAAGCGTGTTTGTCCTTTTTGTGTTGATCTTTGAAAAAAACCCACAACGTTTAAAGCAAATTTTATTAAAGCAATCTAATTGTCCAGTCATGGTATAAAAAACGTTAAAACATTTTTGTCTAGGGTACACTTATTAATGATGAAACATTTGCGATTAATCACAATTAATTTTGAGGTAACTATGAACAAAATGCAATTAATCACGAATAAATATTTAAATTGTTATAGATGGATTATATACATATATACAGTATATATAAATACATATTAGGGTTGTACGATGGGGGTTAGTGCATGTGCCTCACAATACGAAGGTTCTGAGATCAATCCCGGGCTCGGGATCTCTCTGTGTGGAGTTTGTGTGTTCTCCCCGTGACTGCGTGGGTTCCCTCCGGGTACTCCGGCTTCCTCCCACCTCCAAAAAAATTAGTAATTGGCAACACTAAATTGGCCCTAGTGTGTGAATGTGAGTGTGAATGTTGTCTGTCTATCTGTGTTGGCCCTGTGATGAAGTGGCGACTTGTCCAGGGTGTACCCCACCTTCCGCCCGAATGCAGCTGAGATAGGCTCCAGCACCCCCCGCGACCCCGAAAGGGACACGCGGTAGAAAATGGATAGATGGGGGTTGTACTGTGTACCGGTACAAATAAAGAACTGCTGTACTAATTAATTCAAAATGGTGCATTTCAGCAATAGTATTGTTTTTAGTATTTATTTTATATTTCCTATAGCACAGACCAAGAGTGGCAACCATAAGTCATGAAGCATTTAATACAATGTCAGTAAAGCTTTATATTAAATTTTAACCTAATTTTTGATTATGGCAGACTATATTTAATATATCAAATTGTAAATTGTTCTTTGAGTGCAACAAGAAAAGCCCAATATGTTTAATGCCTTTTAATTTTTATTTTAATCTTCTGAAATTGTGCTTTAAGTACAATAAGAAACATTTGTTTAATGCAGTGTTTTTCAACCTTTTTTGGGCCAAGGCATATTTTTTGTGTTGAAAAAATCCGGAGGCAAACCACCATCAGAAATCATTAAAAAAACAAAACTGAGTTGACATTAAAAAGTCGTTGTCGCATTTGTTGGATATGACTTTAAACCATAACCAACCATGCATCAATATAGCTCTTGTCTCTAAGTATTTTGAGTTTTTTGCTGTTTTCCTGTGTGTATTGTTTTAGTTCTTGTCTTGCGCTCCTATATTGGTGGCTTTTTCTTTTTTTTTTTGGTATTTTCCTGTAGCAGTTTCATGTCTTCTTTTGAGCGATATTTCTCGCATCTGCTTTGTTTTAGCAGTTGTTTTATTCAGTTGTTTTTATCCTTATTTGTGGGGACATTGTTGATTGTCATGTCATGTTTGGATGTACATTTTGGAAGCCGTCTTTGCTCCACAGTAAGTCTTTGCTGTCGTCCAGTATTCTGCTTTTGTTTACTTTGTAGCCAGTTCAGTTTTAGTTTCGTTCTGCATAGTCTTCCCTAAGCTTCAATGCCTTTTCTTAGGGGCACTCACCTTTTGTCTATTTTTGGTTTAAGCATTAGATACCTTTTTACCTGCACGCTGCCTCCCGCTGTTTCCGACATCTACAAAGCAATTAGCTACAGGCTGCCACGTACTGATAACCGTATTACACGGTTACACTGGTTTGCACATTTTTAACCCAAATAAGTGAAATTAGATAATCTCCCACGGTGCACCAGACTGTATCTCACGGTACACGGCACAGGGGTTGAAAAAACACTGGTTTAATGTATTCATTTTTGGCTTCATTTATTATTTTGAAAAGTGTCAAAGTTTCGAATGACATTTTGGTATCGGGAAAACCTTAATACATATATATATACAGTAATCTATTTATATATATATATGTATGTATGTATGTATGTATGATATATATATACATATATAGATACAGATAGATATATATATACGGTATATAGATAGCGACCGATGTCGTTTTATAGGGGCCAATCCCAATTATTAGTAGTCAAGGAGGCCGATAACCGATATTGGTTGCCGATATTTATTTGCAGTAAAATTTTGCTAAACATGAATAGTACATCTCAGTCGATTATAACTGGACTGTTTGGTTTGTCTTAGAAGACATGTTGCCTCTTATCCAAGTAGGCTTCATCAGTTCATACTCATAGATAGGTTAGATCCAGTCTTAGACTATCCTAGTCTAACGGCTGGTGCCAAAACCCCAAATATTTATACTGAATGGTTTCGCCCTATTGTAGTGAGAAAAACAACTTTTGAGATGCAAAAGAACAATCCTCCTGTCAATGTTCATGACAGAAGGATTGCCACTATCAGCCCCAAATAGTCATAATCACTAGGGATGTCCGATAATGGCTTTTTGCCGATATCCGATATGCCGATATTGTCCAACTCTTTAATTACTGATACCGATATCAACCGATACCGATATCAACCGATATATACAGTCGTGGAATTAACACATTATTATGCCTAATTTGGACAACCAGGTATGGTGAAGATAAGGTACTTTTTAAAAAAATGAATCAAATAAAATAAGATAAATAAATTAAAAACATTTTCTTGAATAAAAAAGAAAGTAAAACAATATAAAACCAGTTACATAGAAACTAGTAATTAATGAAAATTTGTAAAATTAACTGTTAAAGGTTAGTATTATTAGTGGAGCAGCAGCACGCACAATCATGTGTGCTTACGGACTGTATCCCTTGCAGACTGTATTGATATATATTGATATATAATGTAGGAACCAGAATATTAATAACAGAAAGAAACAACCCTTTTGTGTGAATGAGGAGGGAGGGAGGTTTTTTGGGTTGGTGCACTAATTGTAAGTGTATCTTAAAAAAACAACAACAAAAAAAAAAACGATACTGATAATAAAAAAAACGATACCGATAATTTCCGATATTACATTTTAACGCATTTATCGGCCGATAATATCGGCAGACCGATATTCTCGGACATCTCTAATAATCACCCACGTTAGCATTCCATTCAGTTGTAAACAAATGGCTCAAAGGAGCATCTGTGACCACAATGTTTCTAACTCCTGGTATTTGTTGCAGACTAAAAATTGCAAAGTCTTTTAGGAATGGTTGAAAGGACAGTCTTATGTGGGAAATAGGTGGTGTCGCAGACCATCTCCTCTGTTCAGCAATGGTTTTTCAACTTTGACATCGATAGCTTCCCTCCATCACTCCTCTTTCGTACATGCGTTCTTCCTGTCCAGAATCGTTAGGTTTTTTTCCTCAAAGGAGTGCTGGTAGACAGCTGAGTCTTGGTCTGTAGACTTCACCCATCTGTGCTGTGGCATACGTCGCCTGGTTGAAATGTACTGGAAAGTTCATGCGCTCTCTCTTGGGCATGGGGGTTGGTAGGAACATTATCAGCTCTGTGTTGTAAGGTTCTAATAACGCCCAGTTTGTATTCCAGTGGTTGGTGTGAGTTAAAAAGTAGGTATTGATCAGTGTGTGTGGGTTTTAGGTAAACCCCACAAGGAGGCTCCTGTTTTCTCAAATGTGGATATCACAGTCCAAAGAGGGCAACTTGCGGTTTTTGACATTCTCACGTGTGAACTTTATGTTTTTGTCCACTGAGTTAATGTGCTCGGTGAAGGCTTGGTTTCTTAGATTCTGATTTTAACCCATGTGTCATCCACATATGTATACCAAAGACTTGGTGCTGTTGCCTTAAAATAGCTAAGAGCTCTCTTTTCCATGTCCTCCATGTAAAGGTTTGCCATAATTGGGGATAAAGGAGATCCCATGGAACAACCGGTTTTTGTTGGTAAAACGTTCCCATGAATTGAAAGTACGTGGACTGAAGGAAAAGTCCCAGCAAAAGGCAAATATGTTCTGGGTTTATTGTGGATCTATCCTGTAAGGTGTGATCACCTCGTAGGCGTTGCCTCACAGTTTCTACTGCATCCTGGGTTGTCCATGGAGTTTTGGACATGATGTGGTGTTTTGCCAACCAAAGGTGCTTAGATGTTGGCCACATACTTAGCAATATTGTATGTCACAGAGATAATGCTGCTGACAATGGATCTGAGGGGAGCCCCATCTTTGTGTATTTTTGGATGGCCATAGATACCAGGGATGGTTTCTTGTGGGTGTAATCGGTAATACAATGCCCGGTTCATGGCTTCTGAGATTTGTGGTGTTTGTAAGTACTCAATGATTTAGTCTCCTCTTGCACCCTCCTGTTGGGTCTATTTTGAGTATTTTCATACATGCTAGACTGTAACACATATTAGAAATAGTCAATATGCGTTAGACTCTAACACATATGAAATACCCAACACATGTTAGACTCTAACACATATGAAATACTCAAAAGAGACCCAACAAGTGGGTTCAAGAGAATACTTATTGAGTACTTACAAATGCTACAAAAGTCAGAAGTCATCACCCGGGCATTTTATTACTGATTAAACCCACAAGAAACCATCCCTGGTATTTATGACCTTCTAAAAATACACAAAGATGGGGCTCCCCTCAGACCCATTGTCAGCAGCATTAACTCTGTGACATACAATATTGCTAAGTATGTGACCAACATCTTAGCAGCGTTGGTTGGCAAAACACCACATGTCCAAAACTCCATGGACTTTGTAGCAAAGATCAGTGACCTAAAACTTCAAATGGATGGTTGGAGTAAATAAACGCCCCTACAGGTCACTATTTGAGGAAATGTGTCAGATTGAGTTGATTTTAATTTTACGAGCTATTTAATGTGTTGGTATTAGTATGCTTCAAATAACATGCGATAAAACATGTCCTCCCAATCACTCATGATTACGACAGTCACCTCCTCAAGTCAGTGGCTGGCGAGGACCTTCTGTCCTCTTTCACACAATCGCCTCTATGACCCTTAGATTGTTGTGTTAGCGTCTTAACATCTCATAAAACAAAGCAACCGTGAAGGCAATGTATAACGATAACGGATATAATCCACTTTAAATGGATTCTTGTACCTTCTCTGTAGCAGCTCGAGCGCACACATGTGTAACGTAATAATAATACTGTTATAATAATAAGCCTTCTACCAGGTTAAAGTGCAGCCATGTGTTTTGTGCACCATTAAGTGCATTACCGCTTAGATAGACATTTCTGCCGTATGTTCCCTGCTTATTATACTCTGGCTATAAAGTTACATTATAGTTACAACGCTGTCCAATATGGCTGTTGGTGATTCAGAGTCTGATTAAAATGACATTCTCCGTTAGCAGCCCAACCTTACAAGTACGGCGACATCATCTTTACCGGGTTCTGTACTCCTGACTTGCAGTCTCTGCCGTGCCGACCGATTTTTTTAGTCACGCTGCTTTCCATCTTTGTCGCTCAGATGGCGTGTTTGTTTGTGCAAGATGTCAAGAGAGATGCCGCCGCAGGCTCCAAAACAAGAACGTCTGTCAAATAACAACAATGGCTCTGAGGCGAATAGAAGCGAGTAATTGCCCATTTTTTTGTGGGGGGGTTTTTCGCCACACCGTTTTGAGCTCCCAGCCACTCTTGGTTAAGACCCTCATTAGTGCCGTTTATAGATTAATTGGCCCTCAGTTTACAGTCATTTCACACAGGCCATATGTTAATTCCAGGCTTATTATTGCTTATTGTTGGGTTTTGAGTGCAGCTTGAATTTAAAGCCCAGTTTGGCAATGAACTGATAAACAGAATGCAGCAGTGGTAATTTATATATTTAGTTTGAACACAAGAATCTGTTTGCTGTAGAATGTCAAGTCATTTTTGTGAAAGCCATGGAGTACTTAACCACTATAAGAGAAATGCACACTCTGCTACCTTCATTTTATTTTTTTTGTACTATACATCTCACTTACTGTTATCTTGTGGCATCATAAAGAAAGCACTGGAAAGACAACTAAAAATTTACTTTGAATACAAAGTCAGCGTTCTCATGTACCAAATAAATGTTTTTACTATAAAAAAAATGTTTTTAAAGAAACAAATTGTATTCACCCAACGTCCAAAACCGTACCTTTTTTATTAATGCTAAGTTATCGTGTGCAAGTGTAAACGTCATGATCTTGTTCCAAATAAACTATTACTATCGTTGAGGAAGCCATATTGTACTGAGCAGCCAGGGCATGCTTCTGTTGTGGTATTGCAAAGAAACCTAAGGAAAGCTAAAGAAAAGGCTCCTTTATATCCGGGGTTCCTAATCTTTTGGGGGTCACCAACTTTCCCACTACAGAGGGGCCTTCAAATATTAACATATTAGTCATCTTACTTTTGATTTTAATTGTATTCAATAATTATATCTAACCTAAATACAGTTTATATAACCTTGTCATATAATATAAAAAAACATCTGTTAATCACAAAGATTGTTTTTATTTTAACACATAAACCTTAGGTTTAGGTCAGGCTGATTAGAAAAATAAGCACTAATCAAATATACTGCATAAGAAGGGACTCCTAAATAACCGATGAAAATTAAATTGTAATACAATTATTATTAAACTTTCAAAACAATTCAAGTGCAAATAAAAGTACAGCTTCAATACTTTAGTTGTAATTTTTGCACATAAGACATTTCTGTATAACTTTAGCTCCAGACTTCGTCTGTTTGTTTGATATTTTCATTAATGCCAGAAGTGGTGGAAACATGTATTGCAACCGTGTACCGCTGCGGCCCATATGGACCACAGCTGAGAAACACATATTTTTTGGGGACCCTATAGGGGGCTCTCACGGATAATTAGAAACACTGCTTTAGAAGCTACCCAATGTGAAAGTTTTGTGTGACTTGACTTTAAAGATCTTTGACTTAAGAGGCTCCACTGTAAATATTGACTTAATAATAAACAGTGCTCTTGCTAGTTTTCCCTCCGCCTTCCCCCTATACACGCTTGACTTTTGAGCCGGCTCCAGAAAAAGCAGATGAAAGCCAGCTGCTTTGAGTCTGGCAAAGATGTCTGCCCCGGGTTCTGATTATTGAATCTGGATCCCTTAGCATCCAAGTTATTAAACACGCATAATTTAGCCTTTGGCTTGCTTGTATGTTGTTTTATCTCTTGATTTGTTAAATGTAAATCAGTAATAATTAAATACATCACCTGGATTGGCGTATGTCTAACATTTTAGGTGGATGATTTGCATATGTTTTCCCGCTGCAAGGGCTTAATGGGATTTAACCCTCTGTCATCGCACCATAAATCAGGTTTGTTGATTTGGAAAAAAACATCTAATTAACTTAAACACAATCAAGTGATGTGATTTTTTTGTGAGGAGAAAGAGCCTGCAGCAGAGGTTAATATGTACTTGTGCTGATAAGAGCTCTCCATGTGCACTCATCTGCTTCTGTCTGCTGTTTTCTTCACTCCAGGTGTGACTCAGAAAACCGTTACCTTGGCAATCCACTCAGAGGGACCTGCTATTGTGAGTAACAGATGCACACATGCACTCGTTCGTCTTGGCTTCTCCCCCCACTGTCTTTCAACCCTTCCGCTCGGAGGCAGATGGAGCGTCTTTGGCAGCCGGCGTTGGCGCTTGTTCAGTGACAGAATGACTTGTTGTGAAAGTGTCAAGTGCATCAGAAGAAGTGAGTGATTGAGCTAATCAAGGGGACGGAGGAGGAGAACTTCTACACTGGGCTACTCACACACTCACTCACCCACCCACCCCTTCATTCATTTAGAAATACTTAGTGTGACTGGCTTGTCAAGTGTGAGGAGAAATATCAAGGTGATAGCGGCATCTCTGGATGTATAACGTCGCCGGTTTCGTCCTTCATGGTGCTTCATATTTTTGTGCTCCTCCCCACCTTCGCTCTAGACAACAAGCGCTTTGGCCAAGCTTTTGTCCCCTTTTGAAATGCCATAGCGTGACACCAAGCTCCGTGATAAGACAGGAGCGTCACGCCCGGAGCCTGTTTTAACCTCTCTGCATCACTGACACTTGCTTTTGAGCTCTGTTACGTTTGGGAAAACAACACTTCCTGACTGTCTAATGCTACATTATCTCATAAAAGTCCCATTTCAGCAGTCATTCTCAATATAGTGCATTTTGTCAAGGGACACATTTCTTTAGAGTAGTCAATGTGTAGCAGTATGTATTTACCATCTGCTGAAAATGACTCAGCACACAGTCGTTATTGTCCAAACCAGGGGTGTCCAATCTTTTGGACTTGGGTCATTTGGTGTATGTGTGTATATGTATACATATATGTATTTATATATGTATCTATTTATACGTGTGTGTGTGTGTGTACATATTATATTAATATAATGGATTTATAAATAATATACCAGTAATTGGGTTATAAGATAATATGAAATTTAGACCCCTACCTTGTTTACTTCTGTGACAACTTCCTTAAAGTTTTGTAATCAATCAGAAATATCGAGCTTCTAAAATGCTCCAAACATGGATAAGTGTAGAAGTATTTTTCCCACCATGCAGCATTGTAATGGATTTAAAGGGGTGTAATTTAGAATATTTAATGGCGCTTGGGCGGTTTTTTATAATATTTACAAAGTTCAGTGAGCAGGTTGTGTGACCATGTATGTTGACTTTCTGTGTTGCAATTTTTTTTGCCCCATGACTTGGGAAATTTGTCTGGATTGGCTCATTTAAGTAAATGCTGTGCTGTGTACTCTTCTAATAACAATTCATGGTCATTGACCTAAATTATTCACAATGTCCCTAAGATGGCGGCAAAGTTGCAGCAACATACTGTCAGATATTTAAAGTTGATTGCAGGCCAGATTCCAAGACATCTCGCGGGCCAAATTGAAGACGCCGCACATAGTTTGGACATCCCTGGTCTAAACTATTGCAAAATGCATCTCTGTAGTTCTGAAACCTTAAAGTACTTTCACATGACATTTCAAGTACAGCCCCTGCAACTAGGACACAGAACCAGTTTGCATATTTGCAGGGAAATGTCACGATCATAACAACAGCAGTGGTTGCAAATAGCTGTCGTGCAGTAATATAATTAATACAGTTCTCTAACACAATGCGTCCAAAGTGTGGCCTTGGGCAATATGTAGCCCCATAGCTCGTTTTCTACTGACATTGTAGAAAAACTTAAAGAAAAATGGGAAAAAATAAGGCAAAAGGGCACAATGTAAAGCTAAAAAGCTAATAATGACACAGCTTTGTGAAGAGCTTAAGCTATATTTACACACTTCCTTGTAGTCTCGTTAATATGTATTGGGTATGTTTTGGTGTAAATCTTGCGCAAATTTTGCTCCACAGTCACATTTCTAACCTGTTTTTTTAGTCTGTCTGCATGTACGTTGGTAGCAGCGTTCCCAGATTGCAAATGAAACCACGCCCTACTCTGTCCAAAAGTATCATAATGTACACTACTGTTCAAAAGTTTGGGGTCACCCAAACAATTTTGTGGAATAGCCTTCATTTCTAAGAACAAGAATAGACTGTGGAGTTTCAGATGAAAGTTCTCTTTTTCTGGCCATTTTGAGCGTTTAATTGACCCCACAAATGTGATGCTCCAGAAACTCAATCTGCTCAAAGGAAGGCCAGTTTTGTAGCTTCTGTAACGAGCTAAACTGTTTTCAGATGTGTGAACAAGATTGCACAAGGGTTTTTTAATCATCAATTAGCCTTCTGAGCCAACGAGCAAACACATTGTACCATTAGAACACTGGAGTGATAGTTGCTGGAAATGGGCCTCTATACACCTATGTAGATATTGCACCAAAAACCAGACATTTGCAGCTAGAATAGTCATTTACCACATTAGCAATGTATAGAGTGTATTTCTTTAAAGTTAAGACTAGTTTAAAGTTATCTTCATTGAAAAGTACAGTGCTTTTCCTTAAAAAATAAGGACATTTCAATGTGACCCCAAACTTTTGAACGGTAGTGTATCTCTTGAAAATGTACACTGTTTAAATATATATCTTAAAGATGTAGCCGCTATTTTTTTTTGTTCCAGACACGGTCGGAAATGAACTACATAAACATATAGATTCACCCGGTCCCAACATCAGGCCTTCACACTCGCCCAGCGATACAGAGCTGCATAAACAATGCTTTTAGTAGCATTCACACTTTTTAGTGATTAATCGCAGTAAATCACTTGCTTGCATAATTTTAATTAAATTTTAAAAAGCACATAAATATTTCGACACAAGTGCAATTTTATGGTCAGAATTGGACTGGACTCTCGCTGATGTGTTGGACTTTCACAATATTATGTCGGACCCACTCGACATCCATTGCTTTCGGTCTCCCCTAGAGGGGGGGGGGGGGTTACCCACATATGCGGTCCTCTCCAAGGTTTCTCATAGTCATTCACATTGACGTCCCACTGGGGTGAGTTTTCCTTGCCCGTATGGGGGCTCTGTACCGAGGATGTCGTTGTGGCTTGTACAGCCCTTTGAGACACTTGTGATTTAGGGCTATATAAATAAACATTGATTGATTGAGAATTACAACCAGTCAGAGTCTCCTCCCTCATCTTTGCACTGACAGAAGCATTGACCTGACCACTGACCGTATAACAACCCACACTGCTTTTCGGGTAACCAAGACAAAGACACCCACTTGGTCAAAACACATTTCCTAATTATTCTGCGTATACACTGTACATGATTAATCGCATGAGGTAACTTTAAGAGCCCTGATTTACAAAACATTTTTTAAGCTGTTTTACAAAATTGAAAAGTCTGGACACCCCCACTCTAACATTATGGACTAAAACAAAAGTAGGAATGGTGGCAAGTAAGGATGGGCGATACGGCCTAAAATCTATGTTGCGATATATATTGCAGCCTGCTGCGACAATGATATATATTACAATGTATTGTTTGACATGTAAATAATAATATAATCATTTGAAAACGGGGTACGGAGGTTCCTGATTTAGCTGCTGACATAGGCAAGAACATATTGCGTCATTTCTAGCTGTATTATTATGAATCTACTTGCTAATTTACTGTTATTAGCTGGTTACTTTCTGTTGTAACATGGTTCTATCTACACTTCTGTTAAAATGTAATAAGCACTTATTCTTCTGTTTGCAATATTTTACATTAGTTTTGGGTGATACTACAAATTTGGGTACCATATTTTTCGGAGTATAAGTCGCACAGGCCGAAAATGCATAATAAAGAAGGAAAAAAACATATATAAATCGCACTGGAGTATAAGTCGCATTTTTTGGGGAAATGTATTTGATAAAACCCAACACCAAGAATAGACATTTGAAAGGCAATTTAAAATAAATAAAGAATAGTGAACAACAGGCTGAATAAGTGTACGTTATATGACGCATAAATAACCAACTGAGAACGTGCCTGGTATGTTAACGTAACATATTATGGTAAGAGTCATTCAAATAACTATAACATATAGAACATGCTATACGTTTACCAAACAATCTGTCACTCCTAATCTGTAAATCCGATGAAATCTTGTACGTCTAGTCTCTTACGTGAATGAGCTAAATAATAATATTTGATATTTTACGGTAATGGGTTAATAATTTCACACATGAGTCGCTCCTGAGTATAAGTCGCACCTCCGGCCAAACTATGGAAAAAAACTGCGACTTATAGTCCGAAAAATACGGTAAGTAGTTAAACGGGCAGCATTGGTCATACTGATACTTGAAATGTTCAAGATTGTTAAATAATAACATTTTTGATCACTATTATAATCAGACAAAAACACAGGATGGCGGTGTAACAATATCAATTAAATAGTTAAATTATTTCCTACCACTGGCCAGGATTTAAATCCTTTGGTTTTTGCCCTTAAAGTCCTCCTGTGTGTCCAGGGGACTTATTTTACTGAGTTTGTAGACAATAACAAAAATATTTTTTTCATAATAAAAGAAATAGATCTAACCACTGTAGTATCGACCATACAATAATATTATACTTGTAGATTTGCGCACCTTTGTTTACATTCAAGAGCTTGAGCCTGTTGCATATTCTCCTACGGTGTGTAGTGTAGCATATTTAGCTATTCTTCATCCGCCAGGGATGATACTGTACTTGCAAGAAACTTAGTTTATTTGCTGCCATGGAAATGAGGATTGCTGACTTAGAAAAGGCTTTGTACTGTGGAAGGACATTAGCCACTAGTCAGGACCCTACATTGCGTTGAGAACGCAATCATTCGTTTGTCGCTGTCAACTTTGCAGGACACAGCAACATGCATTGTCACAATATAACGATAGTATTAAAAACTATTGTCGGCCAAATGTATATCTTTTATATCGTCAATGTCCTTTTTGTTAGTAGCAACACGGGTGTAAAATAATAGTTGAAAACGATGTAGTTTACTTGCGTTGTATCCTCACTCAGCTTTGATGAACATCCTGATTGCAGTTATTGGATTTGATTGCATCTGTTTTTGGATTCCACTTGTCATCAGTCAGAATGTCGCTCAAAGTTTTTTTTTTAATGTTTTGCCTTTCCCAAAAATATGTGGTGTTAGTCATGCATATCGTAAGACTTGACAGTGTATTTTTGAACATACAGTATAAAATGTAGCTTACACTATTATGTTTTTCCTTTCTTCAATAGACAATCTGCTGATCGACTACCAGTTCACCTTTAGCCTCATTCAGGAAGATGATAACCACTACACGGCCATCAACTTCATGGCCTCACCTGAGCAGGTATGTTTCACAAGTAAAGCAAGTTATAGATCACACATGCTAGTAACCATGCTAACAGATGTAACAGTGAGTCAGTATGAAGAGTCACTGTGATTTTGTTGGTGTGTGTGTGTGGTACATAATTTGCAGAGAGCAGCTCTCTGACATATCACAAGTCAATTATCACCATGATGACGACTCCACGAATCGTGTTTTTCGGCTGTCACATGCTTAGTCATTACACAGTTTTGTAAGCTAACTTATACAGTTTTCTGTAAAATGTCTGATGTTCTGTATTTTGTTCTGTCACCTAAAGGCCAACAAGAACTTGGACATGTCCATCAATGCATCTAACAACTTCAACCTCAATATCACTTGGTCTGTGGGATCCACAGGTACTTATTATAAAGCGTGCCGCTTGATTATTGTGCATTAAATGCATGTGATAGTTTTACAGTGGACTAGGGTTGTACAGTATACCGGTACTAATAAAGTACCGCAGTCCTAATGGATCAAAAACGGTGCTATACTGTTTTTGAAAAATACCGGTTCCTTTTTTTTTTTTTTTCGGGCATAACGGCGCGCCGTCGTCATGTTGTGACATTGCTGGTTTGACGAGCAGAGGGGCGTGTTCGGCAACGCACATGCACGGAGTACTTGCAATCAGACACGGTGTGTAGAAAGAAAGGGAGAATGGACGCATTTTGGCTTAAAAACTAACGATAAAGATGAAACTTTAACACTGAAACGCCGCTCAGCAAGAGGTGCTTTAAAACATAGCTAGCGGCTATCCGCAGTCGGCAGTGTTTTAGCTACTTCTAAATCACAAATTTTCGCCTCCATGGCGACAAGTAAAGTGAGTTTCGTACAAGTATCATCCCTGCAGGACAAGGAACTGCTAAACATGCTTCATTACACACCGTAGGAGGATATACTGTAATAGCTCACCGTTAACAGCAAGCTGGCGCTCCTCAATGTAAACAAATGCCATGGGTGGATCTACACCTGACATCCACTGTAATGATACCAAGTACAAGGGCGTCTCTAGTCGGTACTACTATGATTACATTGGCATTTTTTATCGTCCCCAAATTTTTTTCCCATTTTATAAAAATGTATATTATGTTTATAAACTCAGGAAATACATCCCTGGACACATGAGAACTTTGAATATGACCAATGTATGAACCTGTAACTACTTGGTATCGGATCGATACCCAAATTTGTGGTGTCAACCAAAACTATTATAAAGCATCCAAACGACAGAAGAATACGTGTTTATTATATTTTAACAGACGTGTAGTTGGAACATGTTAAAACAAATAACCAGATATTAACAGTACATGAACAAGTAGATTAATAATCCATTTTCGACCGCTTGTCCCTCAAATTTGACAAAATAATAGAATAAAAAATGATACAATATGTTACTGCATACATCAGCAGCCAATTAAGGAGGCTTTGTTTACTTACTACTAAAAGACAAGTTGTCTAGTATTTTCAGTCTTTTATTTAATTGTTCTTCGATCACAATAAGAAACATATGTTTAATGTACCGTAAGATTTTTTGTTACGATGAAGCCAAAAATAAAACATTTTGTGGTCCCCTTTATTTAGAAAAGTAATGTTTTGTTACCGGTACCAAAATATTGGTTTTGGGACAACCCTACAGTAGACTATATAGACATGAACTAAAATAATGTTAAACTAACTTCCATTGGAAATTATGTGTATTGTAGTGAAATGCTCAATAGCCAGTATATATATATATATATTTTTTTTTTTTCTTCAATTGTCATTCAAAATGCACATATCGCTATTGCTCAGGGTTTCTATGAGGTACACTACCGTTCAAAAGTTTGGGGTCACCCAAACAATTTTGTGGAATATCCTTCATTTCTAAGAACAAGAATAGACTGTCGCGTTTCAGATGAAAGTTCTCTTTTTCTGGCCATTTTGAGCGTTTAATTGACCCCACAAATGTGATGCTCCAGAAACTCAATCTGCTCAAAGGAAGGTCAGTTTTGTAGCTTCTGTAACGAGCTAAACTGTTTTCAGATGTGTGAACATGATTGCACAAAGGTTTTCTAATCATCAATTAGCCTTCTGAGCCAATGAGCAAACACATTGTACCATTCGAACACTGGAGTGATAGTTGCTGGAAATGGGCCTCTATACACCTATGTAGATATTGCACCAAAAACCAGACATTTGCAGCTAAAATAGTCATTTACCACATTAGCAATGTATAGAGTGTACTTCTTTAAAGTTAAGACTAGTTTAAAGTTATCTTCATTGAAAAATAAGGACATTTTAATGTGACCCCAAACTTTTGAACGGTAGTGTATGTTCAACTAAAATGTTTTGAGGGGCACATTTCCAGAGAGCTCGGGAAGGGACTTCTTTTTTCACTATTTTTCTTATTTTGTATATTCCTGAGAATCTACTGTTTTCAAAAGGATGTATTGCAAAAAAGCTCTTCAAAAATCATCTATATGACAGCGTTCTATTTTTAGGAATCTGCTGCAAAAATGTTTGTCTCTTTCAATTTTTTTGTACCGAACTTGCGGGCCGGTCTGATGTCACTCTCAAGCCGGATTTGGATGGTCTTGGTTTATACTCTTTTCCAGCGTAATAGATGCCATTTATCACATAACAATGATTTGGACAAATGGACACAAACCTTAGCAAAACGAGCATAGCTATGTTAGCTACAATGCTAACATTACAGTCACATTTTACCAGCAACATTGTGCTAGGTTATCCTATTCACTAAAGAAAAAAATATCTATCCATCAATCCCTTTTCTACGGCTTGTCCCTTTCGGGGTCGCGGGGGGCTGGTGCCTTTCCCAGCTGCACTCGAGTGGAAGGCAGGGTACACCCTGGACAAGTAACCACCTCATCACAAGGCTAATACAGACAACATTAACATGCACATTCACACACTAAGGCCAATTTAGTGTTGCCAATCAGCCTATCCCCATGTGCATATCTTTGGAGGTGGGAGGACGCCGGAGTACCCAGAAAGAACTTACACAGCCTTGGGGAGAACATGCAAACCCCACACAGAAAGACCACAAGCCTGGGAATCAAATGAAGGACCTTCTCACTGTGAGGCAGGAGCGCTAACCACTGTTTCACTGTGCTTCCTAAAGAAAAACGAAATAATCACAATACTAACAGCTGACTCACATACTTTGTAGTTTGTTTCTATCATTAGTACTTTATTTTAAGATGTATCGCAAATCCTGCTTTTTTTACAAGTGGTAGGCGTATTTATGGGGCATACGCGAACGATTCCGTCTCCCTATTTAGCTATGGGCGGGCATCACGTTCTTCAGGAAGGATGTTTTTCTTTAATGATGCCGCAAATGACAGCATCTTCTCTCAAAAGTAAAGCAAACCGGTGAGGGAGATGGCTGTTTTCTCACATGTGGTGCACATAAACAGGCTCTAGAGACACCTATTATTGTTAGTACATCATAAAAAGTCACTTTTGCATAACAAGCAACATTGAACATTGCCCCGAAACCTAAAGATCCTTATAATCTACATTATATTCTCCCATATGGTTAACAATATACAGTAGTAATTGTTGCCCTTATGTTTTTTTAAAGTCTCTACACTATATAGACTCTTTCCCAGAGAACTAACATAGGAAGACGTTAGCATGTAACAAGATTGTGTTGCATATGCAGCGACTATTATGAGTCCTCTTGCGGAAAGACGCCCAAGGACACTGCAGCCATCCGTTCCTTGTGTTTATCTTCTCCTTTCGCCACGTTCTTCGTCTCACACAACAGCTGACATTTTCCGCACACCGCTAAAACACGTTAACCTGCGGTGCTCCTCTGCAGCCACCGTAACCTTTTCGCAGCATTTGTCATTATTAATAGTTTTAAGTTGGGTCCCCAGTCTACCTCCACCGCCAAAGATATTGTGTCTCCAAAGAAATAGGGGGTGGGGGCTGCGGGCTGGGGGGCTCTTGACAATCGACAAGAGCCTTAAGCGCCTTTAGGAGGAGGAGGTGGGTGGTGGGAGGGGAGAGGAGGAGGGTGATTTCAATTAAGATAAACATGCTCACGTTGTCGCACTCAAGCTGTCATTTTCTGTTCTTTTGTTTCCAAGACGTGGGTTGGAATGTCAATGACTTGAGGCCATTGACACGAGCTGCAATATAAAATTATTTAAAACATTTAAATATATGTGAGGGAAAAAAAGTATGTTTTTGAGCGCTTTTGGTTGGAAATTGATTTGCTTGTATTTCATCACGAAAGACACGTTTAACTGTTAGTATTTTTGTCATCATTAAGAGCTTATTGACATAAAGTAAGTACAGTCTTTACATTCCATTAATGTAAATCTTCTCAAGACATGATATACATTAGAATGGTCTAATGGCTTGTATACCAATATAGATTTACTATCCACTGAAATTGAGTCAAGACACAGACATGATTGCCTAAATAACTGGCAACACAGAGTTGCAAAATCATTGCCTACTGTCCAGCATGGTGGTGGTAGCATCCTGTGTTCAGCATCGGTGAGCTGCGGTTCATCAAAGAGAATCATGAATTAAAACAGACTCTATACACTAAGGACTTTACTTTTAATGACTGCCTTATGTACGATACCGTAAATCTTATTAAATGAACATGCATTTAAATAACTAAACAGTAATATCTACCCTTACAATTTGTACAAAATCTTCAGAAAAATACCCAATTTCTAATCTCTCATATGCTTTACTGCAGGCCTGGGCAATTACTTTGACTCGGGGAGCCAAATTTAGAGAAAAAATGTGTCTGGGGCCGTTATATCTGTTTTTAGGAACACTAAAACCTCACAATTATGTCTGATTGAATGCTAAAAACTTTATGACAGACCGCCTTAAAAACAGAATAGAATTTTAATTTTTTTTACTGAATGAGACACCCAGAATGTACATGAAAATAAAGAATGTGGGATTTACAATATTACTTATGAACGATAAAACACTGAATAGTGACAACATATGAACGTCACATCCCCTCTCGATCGACATATTTTTCAATCAAGCGAAATGCAACAAAAATGCCTAAAACACAGCAAAATATGAACGTGAAAGATTTAAAATAAACACCTACAATCTGATATATCACTAAGCTTTTTAACTTAGTTGTAAAAATCTCCCTCCGCGTCTGTCCCTGACACCCGCATTTCAGGCTGGCCGCTCTGGAAACACTCGGTGGAAACACCCACACTGCTTGGTGCCTCGTCTGAGCTGCTGTGACTTAAATTACAATAGTAAGTAGTATATCATGCAAAAGTGCAGAATCCAACCATTGAAATAGTTTGTAAAGTTCAAGATTTACGGTAATTTGAAAACATCACTGCACATCCGGCGGGCCAGATTGAAAAGCTTAACAGGTCGGATGCGGCCCCCTGGGCCTCAATTTGCCCATGGCTGCTCTACTGTATATACAAATACAATATAGACTAGGTCGGTTGTAAATCTGATTTGCTAGATTTTGCCCGTATTTTGCGATCAGTTGACTATGGGCAAAAGTAGTTTTTTTATGATAGCGTTTATGCACAGCTAATCTGGATCCCTGAAAAAACTGATTTTAGTTGCGACTTTTTCTACCTCAAAAAGGCAAAAACACTGATAAACACAGCAGAGATTGGATAGTTTAGTGAGCTCCTCGGATCGGCCATGGCAAAGCGCCAAGGAGACGATCAAACTTGACTATCTAGAGGAAATAAACGTGAAACTGCGGAAATATCATTACCGCTGCCAGAGGTGAGCAGTGAGTGAAGCTTCCTTCCTGAGCGAACTGGTGGAAGCCACACCTTCGGACCAAGGCGGCGTGTGCCGTGTCCAATTTCCGGCAAGTCTAATCAGAGGCCACGGTGCGTTTCGGTCCGCCTCAGGCAAGCTTTGGCACGGCGGGCTCCCCACAGAGAATCATTTGACTTTGAGTTGATGGTCAAATCAGACTATTGTAAGACACCCCTATGTAGACATTTATTTATTTTACATACGACCAATAAAATTGTTCAACTATAAAATTTTGTGAGCAAACTGAAATGTAACCTAGAAATGGGTCTACAACTTAAGTTTGGAAACCCGAATCTATTGAATTTTGTCACATATAAAATACCAAAATGGTCACACCATAATTGTTTGCCAGTGTCACAAACAAACAAACAAAAAATCACAAGGTTTTCTTTTGAGCTTTCCTTCTTGCAAAATCAAAAACGTAACGTCAATCATTTGCCCCTAACAGCTGGAACCATCTCTGGCGAGGAGGTACCCATCGTGTCCAAGAGCAACATCAAGGAATATCGAGACAGCTTCTCTTGTGAGAAGTTCACCTTCAGAACCAACCCCAATATAACCTTTTATGTCTACGTCAGTAACTTCTCATGGCCCATCAAAATCCAGGTAAGGATGTTTGAGAGGAAAACATGCTGAAATGTTTACTTATTTCAGTCACATACTTTGACTTTTTTCGACGGCCAAATTTTTGGTGCATCACTAGTCAATAGTGCACACATAATATATACAGGACTGTCTCAGAAAATTACAATATTGTGATAAAGTTCTTTATTTTCTGTAATGCAATTAAAAAAACAAAAATGTCATACATTCTGGATTCATTACACATCAACTGAAATATTGCAAGCCTTTTATTATTTTGATATTGCTGATTATGGCATACAGCTTAAGAAAACTCAAAAATCCTATCTCAAAAAATTTGAATATTTCCTCAGACCAAGAAAAAAAAAAGATTTATAACAGCAAAACAAAATCAAACATTTGAAAATGTCAATTAATGCACTCAGTACTTGGTTGGGAATCCTTTTGCACGGATTACTGCACCAATGCGGCGTGGCATGGAGGCAATCAGCCTGTGGCATTGCTGAGGTGTTATGGATGCCCAGGATGCTTTAATAGCGGCCTTTAGCTCATTTGCATTATTGGGTCTGGTGTCTTTCAGCTTTTTCTTCACAATACCCCACAAGTTCTCTATGGGGTTCAGGTCAGGGGAGTTGGCAGGCCAATCGAGGACAGTAATGCCATGGTCAGTACACCAGTTATTGATGGTTTTGGCACTGTGGGCAGGGCCCAGATCATGCTGGAAAATGAAATCATCATCTCCATAGAGCTTTTCAACAGATGGAAGCATGTAGTGCTCTAAAATCTCTAGAAGCGTCTGACTTGGGCTATGGAAAAGAAGCACTGGACAGTTGCAGAGTGGTCCAGAGTCCTGTTTTCAGACGAAAGCAAGTTTTGTATTTAATTTGGAAGTCAAGGCGCTAGAGTCTGGAGGAAGTCTGGAGTGGAGCAAAATCCAAGTTGCTTGAAATCCAGTGTGAAGTTCCCACAGTCAGCAATGGTTTGGGGAGCCATGTCATCTGCTGGTGTTGGTCCACTGTGTTTCATCAAGTCCAGAGTCAATGCAGCTGTGTACCAAGAGATTTTAGAGCACTACATGCTTCCATCTGTTGAAAAGCTCTATGGAGATGAATATTTCATTTTCCAGCATGATCTGGCACCTGCCCACAGTGCCAAAACCACCAGTAACTGGTGTACTGACTATGGCATTGCTGTCCTCGATTGGCCTGCCAACTCCCCTGACTTGAACCCCATAGAGAATTTGTGGAGTATGCCATAATCAACAATATTAAAATAATAAAAGGCTTGCAATATTTAAGTTGGTGTGTAATGAATCCAGAATGTATGACATTTGTTTTTTTTAATTGCATTGCAGAAAATAAAGAACTTTATCACAATATTCTAATTTTCTGAGACAGTCCTGTATGTAATATATAAATATATATTTTGATTCCGAAGAAATAACGCTTGTTGAAGGACCGGCATTGATGCTGTGGCGTATTTGCTTACATGTTGCGTAAGTTGTTTACGTAAGTGAGTTGAAAAAGCTAACATAGATCCACACTGATGTCCATGTTGCCTCTACTTAACAGCCAAAAAAGATTAGAACCCTGAGACCATTAGACTCACATGTTAATTTACAGAATTCGGTCAACTTTTTTTGTTTTCCCTTTATCAAACTGACCATGCAAGTGGCATCAAGGCCACATTGGGCCTGTGCGCGTTTATACTGGAGTCTGATAAAGATCACATTTTACTTGCAGTGTAAACAGTTAGATGAAAAAAGCAGATTTTGAAAAAATCCGATTTGGGCCACTTTGGCTTGCAGTGAAAACATAATCTTTAACTCTTGTCTGAGGGCTTTAATGTTGACCATCGGTCTGTTCAGGTTTAGATTTGGAGAGCATGAGAAACTGAAAAGGAAAAAATAGCTCTCTTTGAGTGCATGGTCTGAATTATATTGCACAACACAACTAATGTTGTAACCAATGTTGTAATAGCGTTAAAGGGGTCATATTGTGATTTTTTCCACTTCCACTGTGTCTTCTCCCCATCAGCCATGTTGTAGTTTTTAGCTCTTGCATTTGGAGTCTACTGACAGATATAAGTTCAAACTATACGCTAATTTGTATTAGAAATGGCAACAGCGGTGGATGCATGTGCCTGTACGAGCCAGTCTGCCCCACAACAAGAAGATAGAGAAAAAGAAGGAGCTTATTGACTTCAACGTCAGACTACAATGGCAGACTCACGCGAAGTTCTTTCGGTTAAACTTAACCATATATGGAGATATTCGCTAACATCACCAATGAATTCCAAACGAAGGCAAGGTTGTTTTATAAATATGTCTGCCATGCCTCCATGGTTTTATTTAAAATTTTCGGGACTCATGCAGATCCCCAAATACACTGAAACAAGTACAAGGTAGGTAATACAATATATATATATATATATATATATATATATATATATATATATATATATATATATATATATATATATATATATATATATATATATATATATATATATATATGTATACATATATATATATATACACACACACATACAGTCGCGATCAAAAGTTGTCCTGAAGAATTTGGAGGTAATCCTCCTTTTTCATGGTCCCATTTACTCTCTGTAAAGCACCATTGGCAGTAAAACAGGCCAAGAGCATAATACTACCACCACCATGCTTGACTATAGGAATGGTGTTCCTGGGATTAAAGGCCTCACCTTTTCTCCTCCAAACATATTGATGGGTATTGTGGCCAAACAGCTCAATTTTTGTTTCATCTGACATCGCATGGACAAAGATAAGACCTTCTGGAGGAAAGTTCTGTGGTCAGATGAAACAAAAATAGAGCTGTTTGGCCACAATACCCAGCAATATGTTCGGAGGAGAAAAGGTGAGGCCTTTAACCCCAGGAACACCAGTCCTACCGTCAAGCATGGTGGTGGTCGTAATATGCTCTGGGCCTGTTTTGCTGCCAATGGAACTGGTGCTTTAAATGGGACAATGAAAAAGGAGGATTACCTCCAAATTCTCCAGGACAACCTAAAATCATCAGCCCGCAGGTTGGGTCTTGGGTGCAGTTGGGTGTTCCAACAGGACAATGACCCTAAACACACGTTAAAAGTGGTAAAGGAATGGCTAAATCAGGCTAGAATTAAGGTTTTAGAATGGCCTTCCCAAAGTCCTGACTTAAATGTGTGGACAATGCTGAAGAAACAAGTCCATGTCAGAAAACCAACAAATGTAGCTGAACTGTACCAATTTTGTCAAGAGGAGTGGTCAAAAATTTAACCAGAAGCTTTTGGATGGCTACCAAAAGTGCCTTATTGCAGTGAAATTTGCCAAGGGACATCTAAGAAAATATTTACATTGCTGTGTGTATACTTCTGACCCAGCAGATTTGGTCACATTTTCAGTAGACCCATAATAAATTCATAAAAGAATCAAACTTGAGTGTTTTTTGTGACCAACAAGTATGTGCTCCAATCACTCTATCACAAAAAAATAAGAGTCGTGGAAAGTATTGGAAACTCAAGACAGCCATGACTATATGTTCTTTACAAGTGTATGTAAACTTTTGATCGCGACTGTGTATATATATATTTAAATTTTTTTTTTTTTTTTTTTGCATGATAGGTCCCCCATAAGGCATGAACGGCTGAGTCAGCACTAATTAATTTATTGTACGATTTCATGCAGACATTTGAGCAGTAGCAACATTTAAAGTCCTTGCAGAGCTAGTTAAAGCTGCTTATGATACTTCAAATGCAGCTGCTGTCATCTTTTAGAGTTAATAAAAAAAAAAAAAAAATTCCAATGTCTTTTGAGGTGGTGTTGTCGTAGACTACACACACCTGGCAATAATTGGAAAGTTCCAGGGTCACATTGTTAATTGCCACACCAGTGTAAAAATACATTAATCGCCAATTGACGCCACGTAAGGTGACACTTTCTTCACATAACTTTTGGTGTATACTATTATTTTTTTCTTTTGCCCTTCTTTTGGAATTTTGCAAAAAAAAAAGCAAATGAAGAAGCAGAACATACTCATTTGAGTTCTCATAACGTCTTTCTCTCAGATTTTTGGTCACTGTAAAGGCAAGTAATTGAAAATAAACTTTTATCTAAACATATTACTGTATCCCATAAATGCATATGTTTGCGTCCTAGTATTGATTTCTGTATTGGTTGCGTGCCTCTGTCCCACATGGTAGATTAGTGGAGCGCAGTGTGGTAATATTTTTAGGGTCAGCTCATCTATAGAGGTGCTCCAATAATAGTTTTCTATTAAATTTCCTGGCACACAATCGCTTATTTATAGACCTCCCCGACTCGTTAAAATAGCCCTCTTCATCTTGCATGCCTGTATGAGATTGCAATTTACACCATGTGTTTGTTTATTTATTTTTGCAAAAGCCAAACATACTAATTTCTTTTGAAAGTGGAAAAGCAAGCAATACATTTTACACCGTCAGTGAAATTACGTTCCATTTCAAGAAAGTCCATTCGCCATAACTGAATGTTTCTCAAATGATTCCATTGATCTGCTGCGATATGTTTTGAGAGTAAATGAACCCGAAATATATTACTTTGACCCGCACACTATGTGAGGGAGAAAACAGCACTGGCACTAGATCCAAGCGGTCCCACTTACTAGAAAGTCAACAACACATCATTGTGCACCATTGAGCCGTATTAACCATGTCACTGCCCATCTTGTCTCAGCTCAGCAACTCTACTGAAGGCATTAAAAAGTGGTGTCCTAATTTGTGACGCCCCCTACAGGCTGTGGTCAATATGCTTTGGAAGATATGCTTGTATACAATTATAATATGACAAGCAGTGAGAGGCGATGAGTGGGGGTGGCATTACTTGCTGCCCCACGGCTCAGAGCCTGTACATTGGAGTTTAACCCTGTAGACAATAGGATAGGGTAGCTTCCCTCCACCTCCGGGTAGGGGTCGGGTCCTGACTGTTGTTTTTGCTTAAGCACCAAATAGCAGTTCAGAATACCCACCCTTTTTGTAATCACTAGAAGGAGTACTGGAGAGTGCTGGGGGATTTCAAAGGCTCACATTGGCAACAACAGTGAAAACTGAAGAGGCGCGATTGGGAGAAACGGCTGGCCGGATCTAAACCCAAGTGGTGTTTGTTATTGTAATTTGTGCTCACCACAGATTATCCATAACGAACACCATGTTCAAACATAAGAGTGTCCATTTGTGCACTTGGCACTAGGAAACCATAGGTCGCAGTTTGATGATCGACTTTGTGGTTGTGTCATCGGATTTGCGGTGTCATGTTTTAGACACTTGGGTGAAAAGCGAGGCAGAGCTTTTCACTGATGACCACCTGATGGTGAGTTGACTTTGATGGTGAGGGAGGATGCCGGTCAGACCTGGCAGGCCCAAACGCATTGTGAGGATCTGCCGGAAACGTCTAGCAGAGTCTCCCATCAGAGAGAGTTTCGATTCCCACCTCCGGAAGAAATTTGAACATGTCACAATGGAGGTGTTGGATATCGAGTCTGAGTGGACCATGTTCCGTGCTTCTATTGTCGAGGCGGCCGATTGGAGCTGTAGCCGCAAGGTGGTTGGAGACTGTCGTGGCGGTAATTCCAGAACCCCCTGGTGGACACCAGCAGTGAGGGATGCCGTCAAGCTGAAGAAGGTGTCCTATCTGGTCCTTTTGGCTCGTGGGACTCCAGGGGCAGCGAACAAGGCCTCCAGCTATCAGAACACGGCTTCAGCCATCGCAGGGGCAAAAACTCAAACATGGGTGGAGTTCAGGGAAGCCATGGAAAAGGACTTCAGGATGGCTTAGAAGCAATTCTAAACCAACATCTGCCGTCTCAGGAAGATGAAGCAGTGCACTGTCAACACTGTGTATGGTGAGGATGGTGTGCTGCTGACCTCGACTCGGAATGTTGTGGATTGGTGGAGGGAATGCTTCGAAGACGTCCACAACCCCACCTACACATCTTCCTATGAGGAAGTAGCGCCTGGGGACTCTCCTATTTCTGGGGCTGAGGTTGCAGAGGTAGCTAAAAAGCCCAGAGTTCCTTAACGCTCTGTATTCTGTGGGGCTGACAAGGCTTTGCTACATTGCGTGGACATTGGGGGTGGTTCCTCTGGATTGGCAGACCGGGGTGATGTTTCCTCTCTTTAAGAAGGGGAACCGGGAGGGTATGTTCCAACTATCGGGGGATTACACTACTCAGCCTTCCCGGTAAAGTCTATTCAGGTGTACTGGAGAGGAGGCTATGCCAGATAGTTCAACCTCAGATTCAAGAGGAGCAGTGTGGTTTTTGTCCTGGTTGTACAACTGTGGACCAGCTCTATACTCTCGACAGGCTCCTCGAGGTTGCACAGAAGTTTGCCCAACCAGTTTACATGTGATTTGTGGACTTGGAGCAGGCATTTAATCGTGTCTTTCGGGAGATCCTGTGGGGAGTGCTCAGAGAGTATGGGGTGTCGGACTGCCTGATTGTGGTGGTCCGTTCCCTATATGATCGGCGTCAGATCTTAGTCCGCATTGCCGGCAGTAAGTCGGTCCCATTCCCAGCGAGGGTTGGACTCCACCAGGGATGCCTTTTGTCACTGATTCTGTTCATTACTTTTATGAACAGAATTTCTAGGCACAGTCAAGATGTTGAGGAGATCCGGTTTGGTGGCTGCAAGATTAGGTCTCTGCTTTTTGGTCCTGCTGGTTTCATCTGGCCAAGACCTTCAGCTCTCTCTGGATTTGTTTGCAGGCGGGTTTGAAGCAACTGGGTTGAGAATCAGCACCACCAAGTCCGAGTCCATGGTTATCTCCCGGAAAAGGGTGGAGTGCCACCTCCTGGGGTTCAAGTACCTTGGAGTCTTGTTTCAAGAGTGAGGGAGGGGTGGATCATGAGATCGACAGGCTGATCGGTGCAGCGTCTGCAGTGATTCAGACCCTGTACCAATCCATCTTGGTGAAGAAGGAGCTGAGCTGGAAGGCAAAGCTCTCAATTTACCGGTGGATCTATGTACCTATCCTCACCTATGGTCATGAGCTTTGGGTTATGACCAAAAGGACAAGAGCACGGTTACAAGTGGTCGAAATGACTTTCCTCTGTCAGGTAGTGGGGCTCTCCCTTAGAGATAGGGTGAGAAGCTCTGTCATTCGGGAGGAACTCAGAGTAAAGCCGCTGCTCCTCCACATCGAGAGGAGCCAGATGAAGTGGCTCAGGCATCTTGTCAGGATGCCCCCCGAACGCCTCCCTGGGGAGGTGTTTAGGGCACATCCGACCCGTAGTAAGCCACAGGGAAGGCCAAGGACACGTTGGGGGGGGGGGACTATGTCTCCCAGCTGGCCTGGGAACGCCTTGGGTTCCCCCAGGAGGAGCTGGACGAAGTGGCTGAGGAGAGGGAAGTCTGGGTTTCTCTGCTTAGGCTGCTGTCCCCGCGACCCGACCTATAGACACTCAAAGCTCTTCACAGAAAACTGAGAACCCATTATTTATGCACTCCACATTCAGATATTTATGGTGGTAAGCTAAATTTGTCAAGGCACATTTGTCTAATATTGGCTTGTAATTGGAACGACATGGCAGAACACTGGTGTATGAATGTGAATGAATGCTTGGTGGTGGTCGGAGGGGCTGTCAGTTTGCGCCTACAGCCCCTCCGACCACCACCAAGCATTCATTCACATTCATACACCAGTGTTCTGCCATGTCGTTCCAATTACAAGCCAATATTAGACAAATGTGCCTTGACAATTAGTTTCTACGTCCTAAAGAAATTTTTGCCTGATAGCGGCCATGTTTTTCCGTCCAGTTTGCTTAAATTTTACACACGTGTAAATACCCCAAGGGTGTGTGCTGTGCATTACGTTATGTGAGTAAATTTCAAGTCAATACGACTTTTAGGGCTTAATAGCAGCGCCGCTATGTGGTGTATTTGTCAGAAAAATAATAGGGTATTACAGTAGGTGTGCATGTTTTGACAAATGTTCCAATTTCTTTGTGCTGCAGTTCAGGAGTAGAAGAGTTGGCCCACACAAATACATGCAGTTATGTGAATAAATTGCAAGCTAACGAGTTAGATAACATCCAATCAACCTACTTGATCTTGGATAGGTAGCATGATTGGTTACTTCTGTCTCTTCTCACACTGTTTGTCTCACTTTGTTACACCTCACACTTAGAAAAAAATGAACTGTTTCAATAGTTGGAAGCTAAATAAATACATGTGGATTCGCCCGCTTTTTAACATTCAAAGCCACAAAACAACAAATTAGTCTCTTACAAACACAACTCTGTTACTCTACCCTCCCCCTCACCTCCTGTGTATCGGCCCTAAAGAGGACTAGGCTGCTGTTGACATTGTGTATGTATGTATGTGTGTGTGTGTGTGTGTGTGTGTGTGTGTGTGTGTGTGTGTATGTGTGTCTTACTAAATGCTTTCAGGGGCAGAATGCCTGTGAAGCATCAACAGTAGATAATGATGTGTCACTGTGATGTGGCCTGCCAGATAGAGTTCAGCTACCTCGTCTCCATCCCGTGTGTCTCCAGTAAAAGCAGAACTATGCCTCTAAAGCATTATTCATTAAACACAGTCATGTATAAAACTATCATTTTCATGAGACACATTTCCTAGTGGATAGTTAGTAAAACTAATTACAGCTTTTTCCTTCCCTTATATAGATCGCCTTTTCCCAACACAACAGCATCATGGATCTTGTACAGTTCTTTGTGACATTTTTCAGGTGAGTAAAACGAGTTAAAACGCCTAAAACTTTAATTTCATGCATTTTTTCAATAATTTTGGGGAACAGCCAAATAAAAAGCAAAATGCTCTTGAAGTCATTTGATGTTTGATATAAACTGAACTCACAATTTTTGTGTGTGGCATTATACTTGACGGCAGTCTACTTTGAGAATAGTTGTCCTCAAAAAAAGCAGCAAAAAGCCAAAGAAAAAGAAAATGTTTTGGTTTAATTTGACTTAATGCATGATGGCGGTTCACCTTTTGGCATAAGTGTCCCAAAAAGGCAGCAATAAGCCCAAGAAAACGCAAATGCCTTGGCCTCGTAATTTTTGTTAATATAATCAATTTTCTGAACCCTCGAGGACACTTTTAAAACGAATGATCACACTTAAAACCTGTGTTCCCTCTATATCGAAGGTAACGGCTTGTATTTATGAGGAATTAATGGTGAAATTTGTAAAAGTGAGTACATATTCCAGTATATCAATATATGCGCTTGTAATGGGAGACAAACATTTCCCTAAAGTACATGCAGTATGTTGTAACTTTGCAATAGAACGGATGATTAAAATATTTAAAATGATAATACAAAAACACACAGCCATGTTTCATACAATTAGCCTTAAAGCCAACTCATATGTAGAGAATCAAACCATAAATAGAAGCAGAATGCATACGTTTGGTCTGCCAAGGTGCCTTGAAATTAAAACTAAAAGCTACTCACGCACTTCCCAGTAGTAAATGTATTTAACTTGACAGTCCAAATCATATAATTATGTCTTTTTTGCCTTAAGTGAGTCAGAACGTATTGTCGAAGCTGGAGCTGCAATGTAAATATCCATCAAGCGTACAGTCAAACCTTATCATTTTAAATCTAAAAAAACCCACAAACATTTCACTATAGCCACCAACCCCAGCCATTGTGTGGTTTTGGCCGCCTGGTGCTCATTTCATTTTCTGACGTCCTATAACATATTATGTGAGTCGCTTGTCAGCCTATGCCTAAAGCACCTGCCCATCACAATAAAAAGCCATCTTTGCAAAGCTCTTTCCCTAGTCACTTATCGCCTGCCTCCATCTGATCAAATTACAGTTAAAATTTAGGGATTGTTGGAAAGAAAACTTGCATAAGGACTGAGCTGACTTCATAGGTGCTCCAAAAATCCACCAATTGTGTTAATACAAAAACAAGCCACACTCAAAATGGAGGACTAAATGTTTTCACCAATGAACCGCAGATCCCCAGTGCCCGCAGCTTCATGACAATACCACCACCATGCTTGACTCTAACTTAGCTACTTAGATAATAATGGCAATTTTAGTAAATCTATTTCAGCAGCACAATAACTACTGTAAAGTAGTGTTCTTCAATGTTTCCCTCTTGTTTTAATGCTAAAAAGATACACTGTAATAAAACAGTTCACTTGTGTGCAATACTGTACATCTTTTTACTAACAGCCTTTAAGACCCCCTGATGTATTGTAAATATGTTCTTGATGATGTAAATCAAAATTGTTTCCCATTTAGACAATTTTTATGCTTCTAGTCTATTATATACTCATCAAGGAAATGTCTCAAGGTTGTTTAAATTAGCTTTCCAATATGCATAAATGAAAAATAGATTAATTTTATTGTATGCTTCAACGTTTGCAGTACGTTGTTATAAAAGAGCCAAAAAAAGTGAATACGTAGGAGTCATTTGACTTCATGCAAAACGACAAAGCACGTTTTGGAATAAGTGTTGTGAAAGAAAAAAGCGTCAAAAAGCCAAAAAAAAAGTGAATACCTCGGTCTTGTTTGACTTCACGCATGACAGTGATCAACTTTTTGGAATAAGTGTCACAAAAAAAGCCACAAAGGTAAATAATGCTTATTTTTATGAACATTGATATAAATGTAAAAACATAAACAGGCATGAAAGACATATTGTATCTGTTATGAAGTGCGATGATCAAAACAAGTGTTTTTCATGCCTTGCTACATGTAAATATTACTGATGCATATCTTCAAAGTTAAAATCAATCTCAAGCAGTAAGCCTTGCGCTGTTTGATGTTTACCGTCGCTCAAAGCGGATTTCACCTTTTCTCTTTTGGTCCCTGTCGCTTTTTCTCACCATCGCCAGCGCTATCACGTTTCACACACACATATCTCACAACGCCGTCTTCTGGTTCTCTCAAGGCAACACCCAGCTGGGTTGTGTATACATCTGACTGATAGCTGGTGGGGGTTTAAATATCAAACAAATGCTTGTAGGTTCATCAGGTCCGAGTCGGTTATGTGAAAGGAGATTATTACATCTCACCTCCCCCCACAGGACGAGGGCTCGTTGCTCATATTACAGGATGCGCGCCATTATCTTTGTCGCTCCACGTCAGGAGCAGACTCATGTTTCCTTGTAAGTTAGAATTTAATGTAGATGTGTGATTAATAGCTTGTTAATGACTCACCAATTACCTTCCTTGTGTTCTTACTTTTATGAACTGATTTTATTGGAGTTCTAAAGGCAGAGAGTGGAACCTCTGAGGTCAAGTACGATCCCTTAACCACTGTTAATTAAGGCTTGGAATACCTCACAATATAATATATTACTTATTGTATTTTGCCAATAACAGTAATATATATAATATTGGATAGAAAAAAACAAATATACAACAAAATCCGTATTTATTCCCCAGTCACTTTACGCATGTGTACATTTAATTAATTTTTTAAAAATTTGCACAGGATGTAAAGTAGTCAAAATGTGCACATTTAGATACATTAACTGTCAATAAGGATATTGATTTGAGCTGTTTTGTGCGTTGCCACTGTACCACAGAAGAAAACAAAAGGACAAATCGTTTTTCATTGTGTATTTTGTTCGACCCCTATTGCTACTATACTAAAATGTAAGGAAATATTTATCACACAAGTGTAAAAATATTCTAAGGATTGCACTTTATTTATTCAACTTCCTGTTGCGATTCTTGGTCCGTCCTTGTTGAAGCTGCTCAATATTTTGGATAAATGTGTGAAAAAGTCTATATGTATTTATATTTAGTAAAAGCAAAAGAAAAACTTAAAAAAAACAAATGCTTAAGTCTTCTTTTTCATACTGCAATATTTTCCGTCAATGTTGTGAAATTGACGAAGATCTCGTAAAAAAAATAAACAAAGCTTTTTTTATGCTCACTGACTTTACTTTTGACTAATTCTTTAATTTTCAGACTCATTTATAATTTCTGATCCGTGCTTGTTTTTGCCGCCTTAGTTGTTTCCTGTCGCTTCTCCTGGTGGCGGCGGTGGTGTGGAAGATCAAACAAACCTGCTGGGCTTCACGGCGGCGAGAAGTAAGTACACAACAATCCCCTAAATCCCATAGAGAGACGCACACCGCAGCCAATTTAATGTTCGAAAATAATTGAAACTGATTGGCGTCGGATGTCGTGTTTCTACCTTGGCACGTTGTTTTTTGGAAAATAGGCTAACTAATTTTTTTGCAGTGCGTGCCGTCCAATTTGTTCAGATTGACATTGCCGATCATATGAAGCTGAGATATGGGTATAAACTAAAATAATTACCATTATGACAGAGAATCACGCCAGTTTAAAGCATTAGAGTAAATAAAAATGAATGCCTGCAGATGGTCTCTTGCCATTAAAATGGCTGTTTGGTTTTTGTATTGTTGGTCTGTCACTGCCCTTCAGTTACCACATCAGAATGAAGAATGACTTTCTGAAGTTGGTGAACTAATTGCAAAAAGTGTTTTGCGATCCTGCTTAGGTAGAATATTTGTATATATATATTTTTGTATGTTGTATAATTCCTGTTCTTGATAGGTTTGATAATGTTAAAGTGCAAGTATAATGGAAAAACAGGTTGATTTTATATGCTGAATTGTGTTTCATTGTATCTGTTAAACCATATCCAACTGTATTTCCAATCCGCACAGTATGTGAAAATAACGCATAAACATCCACAAAATGCCGCAATTTCAGACGGCCATTTTGTATATCCCGCTCCGAATGTGTTTCGCAATTTCCGTAGATTCGGGGTCAAATGACCTCCCAAAGGGAAGTCTTCTACACTCTGACCATATCAGCAGGTCAGTGACACTAGAAATACGCAAAAATTAGAAAGATACATGCTGTTTATCATTCACAATCTCTATGTAAGAAAATAACACATGCCGTAATTTCCGGACTTTAGATTAGCCACACCCGAAAATTTTTAGGGGAGAAAATATTTTTTCATATTTACGTTGTGAAATTAATATTTTACACAGAAAGATTCTGTAATTGTTTATTTACATACCTTAATTGTTACCAAACGGTGTCTGTAACAGCAGTAAAACGGCTAATCCAACAAAACAGAAGTCATCGTCATGGGCCCACTAGCTGCAAAAGCTAGCTCTCCAATCAGCTAAACAGACTCAATAACTCCACTGGGTGAGTTAATTGCTGAATTTGTGAAACTAATACAACACAAAAAGAATGCCATTGTAAGTTAATAATACTAACACAGACACTCGTAAAAGTGTTAGCATATTAGCTATTGCTAACGGCGCTAGCGTCATTCCATTATGATTACACTTACAAATATGCATGAAAACACTCCTACAGTCATATATATATATATATATATACATATATATATATGATATTATATTATATTCATATAATTATATAGATATTTATATATTATATTCATATATCTATTTACTCGCAATCTTTGTAAGTCTTTTGGTGTTATGAATCAGATATATATGATGATAGCTTCAATATAGAGACAACGTGTTTTCCATGAGACTGGTACTTAATATGTTTATCAAATCTCACAAGGAATATAGCATTCTGTACTGGCATCACATGATCAAATTACAAAAGAAGTAGTTTAACATCATTGATGTCACGGAAAAGAGATTATTTCTGTTAATGCTCCACTAAGGATATAAAAAGGCCTGTTTTTTATAAAAAATTTGGATGGATTTTGAAGTAGAGTGGTCAAAAAACGACGACAAATTGCATATGGCATGATCAGAATACTGAAAAAGTAGCAGAAAGTCAGACTAGCTTCATGTCTTTTCTTGTAAAAGACGGTTTTACTAAAGTTCTTATACCTCACTGAACTAAGAAACACAACAAAAATAAGACATTGAATAAAAAATTGGGGCACTATGTTGACCTGTCATGATAGGCAAGTGCTTTAAAACCAGAATTTATACTTCCATGTCTTTATTTGATATTAATCTGTTGTCTGAATAACTATAATATACTATAATAAATAATTATAATAGCGGCCCATTGAAGTGCCGACATAAGAGCGCAATCAGGGCATCTTAGCAAAAAAAACTTAAGTACCAATTATTTAAATTTGAACACTTTAAACACGCTTGTTGTAATTGCTTTAACTCTCTGGATAATTAGCTTATATGGTTATGTGACTACATATTCTCGCTTTTACGTGGACACTGATTGCCTTAATAATTGTTATGTTAATTTCATGGTGTTGTGGCAAATGTCTGTGAATCTTTAACACATGGAACAACCTTGAACTGCTTTGGTTAGCCTGGACAAGAATTTCCCTGCTGAAGGGAATTACCATATTTACCTTATTTTTAATCTAGTTGTCTATGCTTTTGTTGTAGTTTTGATTTACTATCAGTGTTTTTCATTCACTTTCATGTGTGTTTACATCACTTTATTTCAAAGCAATAACAATATGGATTCTGGAGATCTGTGCTCAGGAATTATTGCTACTATTTTTAAGCCTAAATTGATTAATTATGCTATTAATTTTTAATCTTAACTGTTGGTTTATTTTTGAACATGCAGGCCAGTGCCTGAAGGAGTCTAATATGACACAGAGAAAAGGACAAAGTGACCTGCTAAGGTGCCGTACAGGCTCAGAGGCGGGATGACACTGGCCGCCTTTTATTAAAGGAAGGCGACGCTGTATTCACAGGACAGATAATTCATGCTCTCACTTTGCCAAATTAATCAAGTGGCATATTAATGGAGTGCGTGCCCATTCTTATCGCCGGTGTGAAAGGCTCCAGCTTGTGTTCTCCACAAAATCACTTGTTAATTGGCTTTTTTTTTCAACAGTCTTCACTCTGGCCATCCTTGTTTTGTCATTCACTTGCGTTATTCATTCCTGGAATCTTTCTGTTATTGTCATTGTATTCCCAGCATAGCTTGTTGCCTTAGCCTCCCTCTCTCTGATGCTTTGTCGCCTTAAATTAACTCCCCAGCATGATAAATAACATTGCCGCTATCTGACATTTAGGATGGATGTTGTTGGATTTGAAGCTTTTGTGTTGAAAATTACAACCCCCAAAAAATATTCTTGCAGGGACCTACATCTTGCTTTATCTGTCCGAGAAGGGCGAACCTTCTCTTTTTTGACCTTCGCTGGCCCAGTGGCTTATATTTATAGGTGTGATGCTGCTCTAAGATGTTTTAATAGACGAGATGTACAACTATGTGGCTTGGACCTACAACTGGCTTAAAGTTTTAAAAGGACAAGAAAAATCAATCTCAATTTCATGTGGCAGATGTTTTTGTCTCACCTTTAACTCCATTTTCTTGTTAACCGCTAACAAAGATAAAGTTCTTCACGCTGACCCACAGCTTTTTATTTTTACTTTTTTACATTAAAGGTACCATACAATGCCAAAAGTGACTTTTTAATGATGTTCTAACAATAAGTGTGTCCCCAGAGCCTGTTTGTGACAACTAAAATCTATCATCTTGGTGACTTGTTTGCTCCACTTTTGAGAAAGTGAAGTTCTGAAGTTTGCATGATGTCGTGTAGGGCTGGACGATTATGGCAAAAATAATAAGCACAATTAATTTTATATTGTAATCACAATTATTTACACGATTATTCATTCATTTCAAAATATGAGTATTTATTTTACCACCAAAACTCAACTTTAAATATAGTTTTAAAAAAAACCTGTATATAAATTAGTAACAAATAAACCACAACAAGTAATAATAGCAATAACAGTAAATTAATAACAATAGCATTATAAAAAACAATAAATTCAGTTGTTCCCACTTTATTTATTTTTAATTTTGTTACGTTTACACTTATTTAAACCACCGTAGAGTTTTTTAATTAAATGCAAAAATCCTCACATTTGTTGGTGCAATATATCTTTGGACAATTTTGATCAGTATTTTAGGTCAAAGCATAATCATTTTGTAAATGTATCAATAAGTGCTTCAAGCGCATTGCGCTTGTGTAAGGTACTTTTTTGAAACCTTTATTTTGTTAGCGAAGTCAGACCGGATGTGGCGCGAAGGGGGGGAAGTGTGCTGTGCTGTTGTTCTCGGCTTGACAAGTAAAGCGGTGACTGAGGCTGTTTTAAAAAAGAGAGAGAGCGCTTCTCAAGTTGCGGCCACAGTTTGATCATTTTTGTTACATGGATGATGTCGTTACAACAACACAAGCGGATGAGATGTGTTGTGGGTGCATGGATTGTTCTTGTTAGCTTTAGCTTTGTAGTTTAGTCGCTGTTTCAAATGACCGTCCCGACATTCACATGGTTTATGCAGGACGGCGGTTGAGCGTTTTGGGGATAAATGAGCGCTACCAAACACATTATTTTCCCAAACAGATGTTTCTTCTATTCACAAATTCAACATTTCACTTTCGTTGATGTCAATTTCCCAGCTATTATTTTGCGTTTTTATTGGCCAATTATGTGATTGTGTCCGTGGTTACGTTAATGCGGAAATCTGCCTTACTTTTTTGAGTTAAGTGATTATTGATTAGGCATACTAGCGCTGTATCAAATATCAAATAAAAAGGAGCAACCATGGTGACATCCCAAACTTCTAGTAGACATGCTCTTTTCACACTCATTCGCTCCTCATCTGTTTCACTGTCACAAGCTCCGGTTTGCATTCACATTAGCGCCCCTGACCCATTTTGAGCTAGATTAGCCCACGGCATGTATAAGCCCACAACTTTGTAGAATTTTTTTTAAAGGCTTCTCTACACATCTTAAAATAAAGCTAACAAAGCTTTGCCAGCTATCCATCAGTCAGTTACAGACATGGGATCTGTACATTTGATCATTTAATTTTTCTTTAGCGGATAGGGAAGCCGAGCATGTTGGTACTGTTAAAATGTAAGCGTAATGTTAGCACTTTTTCTCTAATAGTTATGCTAGTACTGCTAACATTTGTGTCCTCCTCTCCCACTCCTTAATGTTACACTGTCGTATATGATGTATAGCTTACCGGTATATTATTTTTGGACAAGTGCAATGTTACAGTGGTTATGTAAAAAGTGCAAAATAGCGCTTGTTGGAGAGACACACCCTCTTGTCGACAAACATAGCTCTTAGCGTAAAAACTATAGACACACAAAAAAACGTATTCCCAGTCGAGTTTATGAAAGCCCTTTTAATCCGTCAAAGTTGCATCATCAATGCTTGAGTTTGTTTTGTTGTAAACACACATCCAATACACGATTGTGCAATTAAAAAAAAAAAGATTTGAAAACATACTATCCTATACAAGAGCTTCAATACTCACATGTACAGTATATTAATTAATTCAGTTCACAAACAAAACTACGACTTATTGTCAAATCATCTTGAGCCTCGTAAGTAATCTGATTAGTCGTCACTGCGGCTCACTTGAGCTCATCCAAAATCCGATAATCAATCAGTGATGTCCTTGCTGCTAATACGGTGGCCTGTTAAGGTATTGATCAGACACAACGCTGTGAATAAAAGTGTGGCGCTTGTTGTTTTATTGAATCGATTAATTTACGGTGAAGAAAAACTATTTTCTGTGCAAACTCGGGGACAGAAACATGTCACCACTGGGCCTTCAGATTAAAATATATGCCACAATACATTTCTCAAGAGTTTAGCACATTTCGTTGTAACGTCACAGAAACAGTCTGGATGTTGTTTTGCTGGTTCCTTATTGATACTGCTGTGGATTTTTCACTTAATGCTGCGAGAGCCAAGTTCCCAATTTTCTATTGTTTTACCAGGATACATCAGATTTACAGTGCACTATAATCCGCACAATTACAGACCATTTTTGGTGTAACAGTACAAGTGATAACTGCCCTTCAATATTGACGTTGTTGAGAAGTGAGAGAAGTGTTGTTGTTAACAGGATTATGTCAAAACCACACCACGGATTTCTGGAAAACTTTGTGTGTAGTTGGCACACTTCGATTGCAAGAACCGTAACAATTTGGTGCCTGTTGATCACAATGTTCTGGGGCCTCATGTATTAAGAGTTGCTTAGATTTCTGAGCATTAGTTCAAATCCAGAAAACATTGTACACAAGAAAAAATTCAGATGTATGCATGCACAATCCAAGCACATTTCTTTGTTACATTGAAATGAACATGGGCTTAATCTCAGATGTCTTTGTGGCTGGGCACGCCTAGTCCACGCCCCCTTATAAACACACAATTCATAATCAAATTAACCATGTGTCTGAGATCTGCAGGCTTGGCCCAATCAGGATTCATTATGAGTTGGTCAAAGGGGCTTCTTTCTCATGTTTCGAGCGATCGAAAGAGGTTTGACATTGTAAGAATGCTGTGCTCCAAAAAACACAGGCTGAAAGAAAAAATAAATGGTCGGGCATCAGGAAGAAGGTGAAGAAAAAAATGGATGTACAGGGCCAAAACAGACCCTGTTTGAAAAGACAGTCACTTCAATGATAAGTAAAACTTTATGAGGTGGGTGACTGATTACCCCCAATATAAATATAATGTGTGTAACATTTTGGTTTGCAGTCTTTTAAATTTAAACATGTCAGCACTATCTAAAAGGATACAAAAGACTTTTACTTTTGTTTCATTAGTCAATTTATTATTATAACCCAGGAGAGCTACTTGCTGTCGCAGCCGTACTTGACACAAAATTCGGGTCATTCCTCCACCGTATCTGGTGCCAATGTGCCACTACCACTTGCTGCTGCTCTCCGCCCGACTGGCCAATCTGTTGTAGGAGTCACAGAAACATATTGTGACGGCAATAGGTGGCAAAAAGATCGTCCTCACAAATATTAATATGAAAATGAAGTAAGAGGCGAAAAATGTTGTGTCCTTGCCTCGATCTTTTTTACAGTGTTGAAATCAAATGTTGACAAAGCCCGAACGACCACCTCTGTGTGTTGCCAAAGTATTCACAGCCTGTAAAAATGTGCGTACGTGAAGCATGAAGTTGGCGTGAGGCAGCGCACATTTCCACGCTCATTGCACTCTTAGTACGTCTTAACTGCCATGAAAAGGAGCGTACGGCAGGTTTTTGTGCGTACCCAAGCTTAATACATGAGACCCCTGCTCCATGCAGTTATTTCCTCTGTGTATGGGAAGGCAATGACAAAATTGGTTATGTTTCCGCTTTGTATGGAAATATACTTTTTAAAGAACGACCATGTGGTCAAAAAGATCAACATTTTCCTTTGCCTGTTTTTCAAATTGACGCTAAATGAGCCACTTTCCAATTCTTCCTTTTTTTCAAACAATGAATGCCATGTCCTCTTTGTGGTTTAGGTAAACAAAGTAGAGCATTTTCGATATTCACAGCTCTTTTGTTGTTATGCTTGAACTAATTTTAGTGTTGTTATTTTTTACCACATTTTTATGTTTTATAAGTTAAAAGTTGTGTGTTTTTATTCCCCCAGCAACTAATGAGGGAGCGTCAACAAATGGCCAGTCGTCCATTTGCTTCAGTCGCCCTCGCACTGGACACTAAAGGAGAGCACACCGAAATGCTGCAGCCGATGGTCGATGTAAGTGCTTTTTCTTTTAGACGACTGACGCAAACATTATTGGAAAATTATTGTTAAATGACTTGGATAATCTCACTGTGTGCTGCTCAAAATCTTCACATAGCCGCCCTTTGTCCACAATCAATAGGAAATCTGATGGTCTTTTCTTCACGTTCTTTAGAGGAATTGTCGCTCTGCTGCAAATGTTATCTTTTTTCAAGGCGAGAAATGATATAATCTAGCCTAAGAAAATGTGCTTCTCCTGTCATCTGTAAATTAGAGAGGGAATGGGCTAACATCGGTGTGATGGCAATTAACCCTTAGGAAATCCAGGGGATATTTTGGGCCATTAATATTATTTGTCGTTTCAGGCAATTTTGGCTGTGTTAAATCAATACTTAGCAGAGGATTTTTTTAAAAAACCTATCAATTTAAAATTCTATTTTCGATCCGACCTTTATCTACTCATAGGTAATCCGTCATGTGGAAAGATACCCTCTACTTGTGGGGGTTAAGTTTCAAGACCGCCAGCAAATGGCGAAAATCTGCACATAAGTCCTCAAAATACCTATTTCTGATACTACAAACACTATGATATTCCTTTCCCAGTCATTTAAACACATTTCAAATTCAGTGGTAGACATTAGAAAATGATTACAGTCATATCAAATGATGTATTGTACTTAAAAAAAACATGCAGTTTGTTGTGGTCTCAAAAAATAAGAATCCAAAAGCAGATCCGTAACAAATCTCTATTTAATAACAAAAAATCACTGGAGAAAATAAATCTGTTGTAACGAAAGATCAGCTCCAGGAAAACCGGGTCAAAAGTCTGTCCTCCACCTGAGGAAATACAAAAAACAGGAATTACAAAAAGTTCAGGGCAAAGGTCAGAGTAAGTGGGCTCAGGGCTAGATTCTACCGAAGGCAACGGACGAACTGGCACCGGCTGAGAGGAGATCCAGGGTTTAAGTCAGGTGGTTGATTAGCAACAGGTGGGCTTGGATGACTGGCAGCACACCTGGAACTAATGATAGGGTAGGAGACTTACAGACACAAGAAGGGAGGGGAGTAGGAAAACAAGAGGAAAAAAAGCAGGAGAACTGCCCTCATGACAAAGTTACACAACATCTCATCTTTTAAAGCATACTCCCGCTGAACAATGTTGAGTTTAATTGACTTGTGAGACAGTGCTTTCTATCGGCTTGATGTGAAGCTGCAGTCCCCTTTTTCCCTGCACATAGCGCCATCAAACTGTCAAGCCGTCTATGCAAGATATCATTACAATGTGGGGATATTCCGATCATGGTCATGGAATAGGATCGGAGCCAATATTTGCCTTTTTTTAACTGATTGTTGATCGGCGAATAAGCTGGCGAGCCCAGCCGATCTTTACCACAGCTGTGTCACAGTTAGGCCTGCAATGATTCAACGGTTAATCTTATTATCGATTAATTTAACCCTTAAAGACCCCACAAGTTGTTATTCTTCTAAATCTTTCAAATGAAAAGTTGTAATGTTTTCATATTCTAGGTATTCCTCATAAAACATGTTTGTGACATGAGGCAATTAGCATTTTTATTCATGTTAATGTGAATGTTGTCTGTCTATCTGTGTTGGCCCTGCGATGAGGTGGCGACTTTTCCAGGGTGTACCCCACCTTCCGCCCGTTTGCAGCTGAGATAGGGTCCAGCATACCCCGCAACCCCGTAAGGGACAAGCAGTAGAAAATGGATGGATGGATGGCTTAAGGTTTTCATTCATTTTAAAAATTTGAGTTTTTGTATCACAACCCCACTCTTTCACAAGTGGGTTCAAAAAGCGGTTCCTATGGAATCTTCTATGTACATTTAATTCTTAGCAACTCTGACTGTCCCAATTACACATCTGATGTCATCTCTCACATCTAATTCAACGTGACTAGTTGTGTTTGGTGGCCATGTTAGCAGGAGAGTCATGTGACTACTTGTGTTTGGTGGCCATGTTGGCAGGAGAGTCATGTGACTACTTGTATTTGGTGGCCATGTTGGCAGGAGAGTCATGTGACTACTTGTGTTTGGTGGCCATGTTAGCAGGAGAGTCATGTGACTACTTGTGTTTGGTGGCCATGTTGGCAGGAGAGTCAGGTGAGTAGTTGTGTTTGGTGGCCATGTTGGCAGGAGAGTCATGTGACTACTTGTGTTTGGTGGCCATGTTGGCAGGAGAGTCATGTGACTACTTGTATTTGGTGGCCATGTTGGCAGGAGAGTCAGGTGAGTAGTTGTGTTTGGTGGCCATGTTGGCAGGAGAGTCATGTGACTACTTGTATTTGGTGGCCATGTTGGCAGGAGAGTCATGTGACTACTTGTGTTTGGTGGCCATGTTGGCAGGAGAGTCAGGTGAGTAGTTGTGTTTGGTGGCCATGTTGGCAGGAGAGTCATGTGACTACTTGTGTTTGGTGGCCATGTTGGCAGGAGAGTCATGTGACTAGTTGTGTTTGGTGGCCATGTTGGCAGGAGAGTCAGGTGAGTAATTGTGTTTGGTGGCCATGTTGGCAGGAGAGTCATGTGACTAGTTGTGTTTGGTGGCCATGTTGGCAGGAGAGCCAGGTGAGTAGTTGTGTTTGGTGGCCATGTTGGCAGGAGAGTCAAGTGAGTAGTTGTGTTCGGTGGCCATGTTGGCAGGGGAGTCACATGACTAGTTGTATTTGGTGGCCATGTTGGCAGGAGAGTCAAGTGAGTAGTTGTGTTTGGTGGCCATGTTGGCAGGGGAGTCACATGACTAGTTGTGTTTGGTAGCCATGTTGGCAGACGTCATGTGACTAGTTGTGTTTGGTGGCCATGTTGGCAGGAGAGTCAGGTGAGTAGTTGTGTTTGGTGGCCATGTTGGCAGGAGAGTCATGTGACTAGTTGTGTTTGGTGGCCATGTTGGCAGGAGAGTCATGTGACTAGTTGTGTTTGGTGGCCATCTTGGCAGGAGAGTCATGTGACTACTTGTGTTTGGTGGCCATGTTGGGAGACGTCATGTGACTAGTTGTGTTTGGTGGCCATGTTGGCCGGAGAGTCAGGTGAGTAGTTGTGTTTGGTGGCCATGTTGGCAGGAGAGTCATGTGACTAGTTGTGTTTGGTGGCCATGTTGGCAGGAGAGTCATGTGACTAGTTGTGTTTGGTGGCCATGTTGGCAGGAGAGTCATGTGACTAGTTGTGTTTGGTGGCCATGTTGGCAGGAGAGTCAGGTGAGTAGTTGTGTTTGGTGGCCATGTTGGCAGGAGAGTCATGTGACTAGTTGTGTTTGGTGGCCATGTTGGCAGGAGAGTCATGTGACTAGTTGTGTTTGGTGGCCATGTTGGCAGGAGAGTCATGTGACTACTTGTGTTTGGTGGCCATGTTGGCAGGAGAGTCAGGTGAGTAGTTGTGTTTGGTGGCCATGTTGGCAGGAGAGTCATGTGACTAGTTGTGTTTGGTGGCCATGTTGGCAGGAGAGTCATGTGACTAGTTGTGTTTGGTGGCCATGTTGGCAGGAGAGTCATGTGACTAGTTGTGTTTGGTGGCCATGTTGGCAGGAGAGTCATGTGACTAGTTGTGTTTGGTGGCCATGTTGGCAGGAGAGTCATGTGACTACTTGTGTTTGGTGGCCATGTTGGCAGGAGAGTCATGTGACTACTTGTGTTTGGTGGCCATGTTGGCAGGAGAGTCAGGTGAGTACTTGTGTTTGGTGGCCATGTTGGCAGGAGAGTCAGGTGAGTAGTTGTGTTTGGTGGCCATGTTGGCAGGAGAGTCAAGTGAGTAGTTGTGTTTGGTGGCCATGTTGGCAGGGGAGTCACATGACTAGTTGTGTTTGGTAGCCATGTTGGCAGACGTCAGGTGAGTAGTTGTGTTTGGTGGCCATGTTGGCAGGGGAGTCACATGACTAGTTGTGTTTGGTAGCCATGTTGGCAGACGTCATGTGACTAGTTGTGTTTGGTGGCCATGTTGGTAGGAGAGTCACATGACTAGTTATAAATAAATATAATAAATAATGACTAGTTGTGTTTGATGGCCTCATTGGCAGAAGAGTCATGTGACTAGTTGTGTTTGGTGGCCATGTTGGCAGGGGAGTCATATGACTATTTCTGTTTAGTGGCCATGTTGGGGGAGTCACATGACTAGTTGTGTTTGGTGGCCACATTGGCAGAAGAGTCATTTGACTAGTTGTGTTTGGTGGCCATGTTGGCAGGAGAGTCAGGTGAGTAGTTGTGTTTGGTGGCCATGTTGGCAGGGGAGTCACATGACTAGTTGTGTTTGGTAGCCATGTTGGCAGAAGAGTCATGTGACTAATTGTGTTTGGTGGCCATGTTGGCAGGGGACTCACATGACTAGTTGTGTTTGGTGGCCATGTTGGCAGGGAGTCACATGTCTAGTTGTGTTTGATGGCCTCATTGGCAGAAGAGTCATGTGACTAGTTGTGTTTGGTGGCCATGTTGTCAGGGAGTCACATGACTAGTTCTGTTTGGTGGCCATGTTGGCAGGGGAGTCACATGACTAGTTGTGTTTGATGGCCACATTGGCAGAAGAGTAATGCGACTAGTTGTGTTTGGAGGCCATGTTGGCGGGGGAGTCATATGACTATTTCTATTTAGTGGCCATTTTGGCAGGGAGTCACGTGACTAGTTGTGTTTGATGGCCATGTTGTCAGGGAGTCACATGACTAGTTGTGTTTGGTGGCCATGTTGTCAGGGAGTCACATGACTAGTTGTGTTTGGTGGCCATGTTGGCGGGGGAGTCATATGACTATTTCTGTTTAGTGGCCATGTTGTCAGGGAGTCACATGACTAGTTGTGTTTGGTGGCCATGTTGGCAGGGGAGTCATATGACTATTTCTGTTTAGTGGCCATGTTGTCAGGGAGTCACATGACTAGTTGTGTTTGGTGGCCATGTTGGCAGGAGAGTCACATGACTAGTTGTGTTTGGTGGCCATGTTGGCAGGGGAGTCATATGACTATTTCTGTTTAGTGGCCATGGTGTCAGGGAGTCACATGACTAGTTGTGTTTGGTGGCCATGTTGGCAGGAGAGTCACATGACTAGTTGTGTTTGGTGGCCATGTTGGCAGGAGAGTCACATGACTAGTTGTGTTTGGTGGCCATGTTGGCAGGGGAGTCACATGACTAGTTGTGTTTGATGGCCACATTGGCAGAAGAGTAATGCGACTAGTTGTGTTTGGAGGCCATGTTGGCGGGGGAGTCATATGACTATTTCTATTTAGTGGCCATTTTGGCAGGGAGTCACGTGACTAGTTGTGTTTGATGGCCATGTTGTCAGGGAGTCACATGACTAGTTGTGTTTGGTGGCCATGTTGTCAGGGAGTCACATGACTAGTTGTGTTTGGTGGCCATGTTGGCGGGGGAGTCATATGACTATTTCTGTTTAGTGGCCATGTTGTCAGGGAGTCACATGACTAGTTGTGTTTGGTGGCCATGTTGGCAGGGGAGTCATATGACTATTTCTGTTTAGTGGCCATGGTGTCAGGGAGTCACATGACTAGTTGTGTTTGGTGGCCATGTTGGCAGGAGAGTCACATGACTAGTTGTGTTTGGTGGCCATGTTTACGGGGGAGTCATATGACTATTTCTGTTTAGTGGCCATGTTGGCAGGGAGTCACATGACTAGTTGTGTTTGGTGGCCATGTTGTCAGGGAGTCACATGACTAGTTGTGTTTGATGGCCAGATTGGCAGAAGAGTCATGTGACTAGTTGAGTTTGGTGGCCATGTTGGCAGAGGACTCACATGACTAGTTCTGTTTAGTGGCCATGTTGGCAGGGGAGTCACATGACTAGTTGTTTGTTGGCTATGTTGTCAGGGAGTCACATGACTAGTTGTGTTTGGTGGCCATGTTGGTAGGAGAGTCACATGACTAGTTATAAATAAATATAATAAATAATGACTAGTTGTGTTTGATGGCCTCATTGGCAGAAGAGTCATGTGACTAGTTGTGTTTGGTGGCCATGTTGGCAGGGGAGTCATATGACTATTTCTGTTTAGTGGCCATGTTGGCAGGGGAGTCACATGACTAGTTGTGTTTGGTGGCCACATTGGCAGAAGAGTCATGTGACTAGTTGTGTTTGGTGGCCATGTTGGCAGGAGAGTCAGGTGAGTAGTTGTGTTTGGTGGCCATCTTGGCAGGGGAGTCACATGACTAATTGTGTTTGGTAGCCATATTGGCAGGAGAGTCAGGTGAGTAGTTGTGTTTGGTGGCCATGTTGGCAGGGGAGTCACATGACTAGTTGTGTTTGGTTGCCATGTTGGCAGAAGAGTCATGTGACTAATTGTGTTTGGTGGCCATGTTGGCAGGGGACTCACATGACTGGTTGTGTTTGGTGGCCATGTTGGCAGGGAGTCACATGTTTAGTTGTGTTTGATGGCCTCATTGGCAGAAGAGTCATGTGACTAGTTGTGTTTGGTGGCCATGTTGTCAGGGAGGCACATGACTAGTTGTGTTTGGTGGCCATGTTGGCAGGGGAGTCACATGACTAGTTGTGTTTGATGGCCACATTGGCAGAAGAGTAATGCAACTAGTTGTGTTTGGAGGCCATGTTGGCGGGGGAGTCATATGACTATTTCTATTTAGTGGCCATTTTGGCAGGGAGTCACGTGACTAGTTGTGTTTGATGGCCATGTTGTCAGGGAGTCACATGACTAGTTGTGTTTGGTGGCCATGTTGTCAGGGAGTCACATGACTAGTTGTGTTTGGTGGCCATGTTGGCGGGGGAGTCATATGACTATTTCTGTTTAGTGGCCATGTTGGCAGGGAGTCACATGACTAGTTGTGTTTGGTGGCCATGTTGTCAGGGAGTCACATGACTAGTTGTGTTTGGTGGCCATGTTGGCAGGGGAGTCACATGACTAGTTGTGTTTGATGGCCACATTGGCAGAAGAGTCATGTGACTAGTTGTGTTTGGTGGCCATGTTGGCAGGGGAGTCACATGACTAGTTGTTTGTTGGCTATGTTGTCAGGGAGTCACATGACTAGTTGTGTTTGGTGGCCATGTTGGCAGGGGAGTCACATGACTAGTTGTGTTTGATGGCCACATTGGCAGAAGAGTAATGCAACTAGTTGTGTTTGGAGGCCATGTTGGCGGGGGAGTCATATGACTATTTCTATTTAGTGGCCATTTTGGCAGGGAGTCACGTGACTAGTTGTGTTTGATGGCCATGTTGTCAGGGAGTCACATGACTAGTTGTGTTTGGTGGCCATGTTGTCAGGGAGTCACATGACTAGTTGTGTTTGGTGGTCATGTTGGCGGGGGAGTCATATGACTATTTCTGTTTAGTGGCCATGTTGGCAGGGAGTCACATGACTAGTTGTGTTTGGTGGCCATGTTGTCAGGGAGTCACATGACTAGTTGTGTTTGGTGGCCATGTTGGCAGGGGAGTCACATGACTAGTTGTGTTTGATGGCCACATTGGCAGAAGAGTCATGTGACTAGTTGTGTTTGGTGGCCATGTTGGCAGGGGAGTCACATGACTAGTTGTTTGTTGGCTATGTTGTCAGGGAGTCACATGACTAGTTGTGTTTGGTGGCCATGTTGGCAGGGGAGTCACATGACTAGTTGTGTTTGATGGCCACATTGGCAGAAGAGTCATGCGACTAGTTGTGTTTGGTGGCCATGTTGGCAGGGAGTCACATGACTAGTTGTGTTTGGTGGCCATGTTGGCATAAGAGTCACATGACTAGTTGTGTTTGGTGGCCATATTGGCATAAGAGTCATGTGACTAGTTGTGTTTGGTGGCCATGTTGGCAGAAGTGTCATGTGACTAGTTGTGTTTGGTGGCCATGTTGGCAGGGGACTCACATGACTAGTTGTGTTTTGTGGCCATGTTGCAAAACAGGCTTGAAACAACAGAAGAAAAAAGTGCATTGTAAAGTTTAAGAAGCGTAGATGGAAGTGCAGCAGAAAGTAAACAGTTATGTATTAACAGGGAATTTTCCAAATAGATTAATAAGAATGAGGATGACATAACAGTGTGTTACTGTTTATATGTCAGCATTGTCGCAGTCAGAAGTGCAGGACATGTAAGTAGGGCGGATCGATCAGAATATGGTCGATGCTCGAGTGATTAAGTCGATATATTTATTTTCTTAAAATAATTTTAATTTTAAATTTTTTTATTATTTGCAAATTCAGGGAATAATTCCTTGGACACAGGAGGACTTTGAGGGCAGAAAATAAAGGTTTTATATGAGTATCAGATGGTAGGTTTTGGTGTAATTTAGTTAATGTGTACTACTGACTTTGTTTTGCCCCCAAAATTATATGTAATAAAATAGAATGAGGAAGTAGTTGAAATATTGTGTGGACATGTTTAAACTGCCAATAGGATCTACCATACATGACATGTAATCGGTATTGATATTGGTATCGGCCGATCTCACCCATGGATGATCAGAATCGACAGCATAAATCCCTGATCCCGTGTTATGTTTTTCTATAAACAAATGACAAATTTGTTCCTCAATGCAAAAATATCCCTTTACAAAATGTTATTTTTGACCCCACATTTATCTAAACATAAACTAATGCACTTTAGTATGTTTTATTTTTAATTTGTACATTTCTCTACTGGATTGCACTACCTTTTTGCATTTGAAGCATGCTGCAAATATCCTCGCCTTTTAAAGTTGGCTGTGTTTGTATGTTATTATTTTAGCTTTATTTGTTGGTTTTGGTCATTAAGGACAGTTTTAAGGACCAATAAAGGGAATTTTGCAGCTAATCCTTCTCCGACATTGTCGAAAAAGAAGAACGCTCATCTGACCTTCCTTCCAATTATTTAATAATAGAAAAGGAATCTTGGAGGAAGAACAACGGCGGGCTCAATGTCACTGGGGATAAAAGCATAGCTGCAAGCAATAAAGGGAGCTACAAGCCCAAATTGACATCAGAGGAGCAACAGTGTTTCCTCAGCCAAGGCCGCCTCTGTGTCACCTGCCGCTGAGAGAAATAAAATCACTGTGGCAACCAGCAGAGAGGCACTACATTAGCCATTACTGTATTGCTGAGCGGTGCTCACCACCCATTATGGCGTTGTGAAGGGCAGCGTAAAGAACAGGAGAGGAGGACAACAACGCTTAGCTGTCCGAGTGCTGCAGTTTCAAGCAATCAGAATACACACTGCATCCTTCATTTAACCATTCTGATCATCAAATAATTGCCAGTGTCAAATTAATTATTGCTCAATTAGTTCCAGGAGTTTGTTTCTGTCCTCCTTTTATTTTTTCGGACGCCAGCCCAAGCTGTTTGTTTTTGTCAGAGCGCATTAAGGAAGAGCCCACTGGAGACAATTGCTGTAAACACCGTCCCAAGCTGTTGTGGAAATGATAACCGCTAGGAAAAAAACATCCTTCCTGACCCTCTCAAGATGCAGCATGAACCAGTAAATGCCTGGCTGACTCTCACTTAAATGTCCCTGCAGCTTTTCAGGACGTTACTCAGCACACTGGCTTGGAAATATCAGCACTTCTTCCTCTTAAGTTCTATGTTTGCCGACCAGATTGTAGAAGAAATCACACACAATACAAGCAAAAACCTTAAAACGTCATGTTTACTGCTTTCCTCTTTGTCACTTTCTTCACCATTATGTGGCTTAACAAAAAACAAAATACTTTTAGAGTTGATGAATTGTTCTGGTGGCCAGATTTTCTGAATGTTTTTCCCACCACACGAGCAATTTGTTTACTCTAGTCAAACAATATAATACCCTTTAGAACCTCATTATAACCAGCGTCCTCTGCAGTAGACATTTTTTTTGGGTTTAAGGAAAATAACCCTGTTATGCATGTCCATAAATGTCCACTGCAGAGCGACAGGAACTCTCTTTTGTTTTTAAAGACCTACTACAAAAACACTCAGGTGGTGGATAACTGATTAGCCCTGCATTCGATGGTCACTGAGCTGAACTGGGTAAAGGGGAGGAAAATAATAACAATTTGGGATAAGTGTGTTTGTAGTAGATGAGAAAATTTGTTTTTTTCGGACATTTAATCAAAATCCGTCCATTACTTTTTGAGTTATGTTGCCAACAGACAGACTGACAAACCCTAGTGAAAACATAACGTCTTTGGCGGGGGTGATAATGTTTGCGTACTGCAAATCAAAGTGCAGCAATTTCGCCTCGAGTGTTTCCAAGCCGGTCACCACGCACTTCCGCTAGGAGCACAGACAATGCACACTGCAGGAAGTAATATGAGAAGCTATTTGATAAACCATCACCCGGAAAATATATTTGAATCCAGCGAAGCTAAATATTAGTTTGTGAGGTATTGACATGAATCACAATCAGCATTTTCCAAAATGATATGAAAATGTCCATTCTCGAGGACACTGCTTGTCAGAAAGTAAAAGTTGAAAAACACTGAACATTGTCACTTTAAAGACACCCAACTGTAATTTTAAAAATATATTTACTTATATACTTGTAACAGTGGCTGTTCCAGCACTGTTCTTTGCCTAAACATGCATGCTAGTATAGCAATAAATATGATTAGAACATTTGTTTTTGTTCAAATACAGTAAGTGTGTTTATCCTTAACATTTCTGCCACTTCATTTTTTACACACTGTGGCATTTTTACTAAGCCTTTTTTTAATTTTTGGACAATATCTCAATCTTATTGCACTGTGGCCTTAATACTATGACAATATTGTGAGATTTTGATATTGTTACATCACATACAGAAAGTACCAAAGACAAGTCCAAACTGTAGCATAGAGCGCTTATTTAAGTAATAGTAATCAATAGATCCGTACTTCGTTTTATTTGCATGTGAAAATGACACTATCTAAAGGTTATAAACTCCTGTTTATATGCCAGTGTTGTATTGTGAGGATAATGCTGCCCATAGAGGCGGACATTTTTCTGTTTCTCATAGCTAGCATCATGGTGCCATCCTTTCAACAGCAAACGAGTAAACGAATAAACAGCACCCATGCTGGTTGTAGCTACTTACTGCGCTCCATTTAATCAACTCCACACAATCTAGAGAATTCCTAATGCCATCAATCAGTTTATTGATTATTCATTATTTATATATTACATCCCTGACCTGGCTGGATGAGGAGATGCCTTTCTCCTCTTTTCCGGCCACCATTGACATTCCAAAGTAAAAATGACCTTTTAAAATCCCTCATATATCTGCAGATATCGTTTTAAATTCAAACACCACTGTGACCACATTCAGCATTGTTTGGCAGCAGTTGAAGGTGAACCATATAAAAAGCAACCTCGTATTTATAAGCCTAATTGCTCAGCATCTGGCGTCACTTAGCTGTTAGAAATACACGTCGATGTCAGAGAGGACACTGACAACAAGTCAATATGACTGACGCTACTATTTGTGTATCAGTGGATAAGTCAACATTTAGGAGCCACTTTATTGACCGCACCAATCTTACAGTATTGATATTTGCTGCTTAACCTCAATCATACTGAAGATTGACAATTCTGCAATGACAGATAGCCAGTGCATATACAGTACAGTATGTATGTAAATCAGACACAGGTTTTCCATGGCTATGAAAAGCAATTAAATTGGAAATGTGGAGAATTGTATTTTAGTCTACAGCATACATCCATCCATTTTCTACCGCTTGTCCCTTTTTGGGGTCGCGGGGGGTGCTGGAGCCTATCTCAGCTGCATTCGGGCGGAAGGCGGGGTACACCCTGGACAAGTCGCCACCTCATCGCAGGGCCAACACAGACAGACAGACAACATTCACACTCACATTCACACACTAGGGCCAATTTAGTGTTCCCAATCAACCTATCCCCAGGTGCATGTTTTTGGAGGTGGGAGGAAGCCGGAGTACCCGGAGGGAACCCACGCAGTCACGGGGAGAACATGCAAACTCCACACAGAAAGATCCCGAGCCCGGGATTGAACAGACTTTCTCAAATAGGGGGCAGGCCCCCCTGAGGGGGTGCGGTGCGATGACAGTGAGCACATGTGAGCCCGGGTATCATGCTTTATCACTATCATGTAGTATTAAACTTCAAACCCCGCTTTGAAAAGCAGTGCACTACAAAACATTGTAGCCATTAATACTTACTACTTCATTTTGTTTTAAAACAAAAAAGGTTTTATTCATTTTTGCTGTGTTGTTCAGTGTTTGTAATTATTATGCTCCTTTCTTAATGTTGCTGATCAATTTTATTTTAATTTACCCGTCCATCCATTTCCTACCGCTTGTCCCTTTACTTTACATTATTTTATTTTTTCAGTATCAAATGGTTCAAGACGGTCAAAAAAATTTAAAATTTTAAATAAGGATTTCATTTCAAAAAAACATTTTTTTGTCCATTGATCTATAATTTTTTTATTGTTTTCTTTAATGTTGATAACGATACAATGTTATGCAGAGGTGTACTTATAAAACTATTATAGGAACATTTTGCTTTTTATAGCCGTGGGTGCTTGGTTGGGGGGTACAGAAAATAATTGAGAAGGACTGGTGCTGATAGCTCCTCTAATAGTGTTTACTCGCATGTCTCCTCTGTACTCAGCCATGCATTCATTTGTTCATATATGGGTCTGGTATTTGTGTGCGTGTGCGTGTGCGTGTGCATGTGCGTGTGTGTGTGTGTGTGCGCAATAATGGGGGATCTGGATCATTGGGGTATTGTTTTTAAGTTTGTAAAGCCCTTTGTGTTGCATTTCTTTTATGTATGAAAAGTGCTTCATGAATAAAGTTTGATTTGATTTGAAGCAGCAAATATACATGTTTATAGAAACTTTGGTTAAAACGAGCAGATTTGATGTGCATTCGGTTGAATCTTTGAAATGTGATTAATTTTAAGTATTTGATTAAAATATTTATAAACATATATATAATGTATATCTTTATTTAATAAAATTTAACATTTTCAGTTGTCAAATAAAAATAATTTTACATAACAAAAAGAAGATATATGAATAATAATATTGAACAATCTGGAAAGTATTATAATTCAAGTAAGTGTCCAAATTAAATATTTCTAATGTTGAAACATTCTGGAAAATTTGAACACACACTTAATGGAGGTTTATGCTAATTAATGCTTACTGTATAATAATATGATTTTGGTTTTGTTTGATATAGTCAGTGTTTGAACTCCAATGTATTATGACCATTTGTGGGTTAAATGTTTTTTTTTTGTGATGTCACATGTTTAAATAATAACAATTAAAGTCCTGCTAATATAGCAGTGCCAAATTACGTTTTTACCACTGTGGCCCAAGAAAAGTGTGTACAGATATTTGAACGCTTTGCAAAGCATCCCAATTTGGTTTATGACGATGCTCCACCCAGTAACCCTTGTAAGCACGGCTCACAGCGGGTTCTGATTTATGCTTAAATTAGCAACTTCCTGCACCCCCTAACCCCCCACCCCTTGTGCTTTATGTAGCTACTCATTAGTGGGATCACCTGAGTGCTCATGAAGCGACTGACAACCTGATTGCCCTTGGATGCCAGCGCAAGATGGAGCACCCATCTCCCGTTTGTCATTGCGCTCGAGCAGATGCACGCTAATGTTTTCCTCTCATCACGTGACGTTGTTGGCTTGCCTGGATTGACCATCAATAATCATATCCCGTGACGGAAACGTTTTCGCTGGGGTTAAATGTAATAATAGTCCCCTTGTGTTTACATCATTTTTGCGTGTGTATGAATGTTGTTTATGTCCTCCAGTAGAAGAAGTAAACATTAAAGAAGAGAATAATGTGGTAAATAATGGAATATGTTTGAGGGTCATCCTGTATCAGCATCACATGCAAATTAACTCCACCCCTAATCCATATATGGTCACTTCTTGGAAGATTTTGGAAAATAGATCAAATGCCATAGTTGTACAGTATATTCATATCTACATATTTTAACCTTTTTTTTGTAATTTTTTTTTTTTAAATTAAATTAATTTAATTATAAATAATTTTTATTATTTAAAAAAATTAATAATCAAGTCTATACTGTCTAATTAATTTTGACAAAAAATATATGTAGCAACATTTGAATTTTTTTATGTTTTGTTAAAAAATTGTTCATGTTAATGACAAAAAAAACAAATCAGTTAACACTTACAATTATTTTGTTGCCTTGCAAATCCCCATTTTAAGTGTTATCAAGCTGTTAAGGCATGCATTTATAGTACAGCTGTTACCAGATGTATAATGAGCTTCACCTATTTATCCATGTATGCTACGCATGAAAATTTTAATGGGTATATTTAAAAAAATATATATATATGTATATATATATATATATATATGATAAAATCGTAAAATTATGATGAGAAATGTAGTAGTACCTGAAGTTTTGCAACTATAAGGCAAGGCAAGTTTATTTACACAGCACAATTTGTACACAAAGCAATTCAAAGTGCTTAAAATGAAGAAGAAAAAAAAAGAATACAATTATGAATAAAAATAAAATCGTCATACAAATAATCCTGAATTAATTCAATCAAAATTACAATTGGCCGATCGTGAGAATGAAAAAACATTATGTTTCGCTTTGAAAGCTAAATAAAATCAACAGCAAATATTGTTGCTTCCCTTAAATGTTTATTTCGTGATTTCGGGACATTCTGTTGTTAATGCTTCTGTCATCTCAATTTGCCTGACACAAAGAAGTCAGATGTCGGCCAGACGTGTTATTATTCCTCTATTTTATCCCTGTAGACGTTCATTGTGACAATGACATGTTTTTCACGCTTGAGACCAGCAGTTTTTGCCCATTAAAGTCTTGAGTGTTGACACACGGGTATTGTCGACATCGTGGTGGTTGTTGTGTGACCAATTAAACCATTTGTCTCGGGAGGAGTGCTGCTCAAGTCTGCTGCTATAGATTTTACTGTCTGCTCGCCCCAAACGGTTCATTGAGCAGTCAGTGCAGACGTGTGGACGGTGAAGCAGAGTTTGACGTAACAACACAATGTCATTTTAGTAGTCAACTGAATGAGTTTGCTTGTTTATTTAAGATTAAGATTTGATTGTTTCCTTTGGTTGTGATGATGATGATGTGATATTTCTTATTTATGCCATGTCAGGGCGCACCTAAGCCTGTTGCCATGGAGCCATGTTCTGGAGGGAAAGCCGGAGTGTTGACGGTCCTCATGCGTCTTCCGTCCGGACCCACCAACTTGCCTCCGCCTGGACAGTCAGGTAATTACTCTATGAAATAATCTTTTGGTAAACAATATTTGGTCACAAGCTCCTTATTTGTAGTATGAAATCTAGTTGGAGGATGGAAGCTAATCTAGTTGGTGTGCATTCAATTTTACCCCAGTAGCTAATTGCCAAGGACGTTAGCATTGCATCTTAAAACCGGACACACAGCGCTTCGCTTCCCCCGATTGGGTAAGAGGATAAAATTGTTGGGATTATTTCAAAAACAATAGACATCCAGCAGAAGACAACTGTCAGACCTAAATAGTGATGTTAGATGGGATAAGACTTGCGTAATGGACAGTTTTATTGTAACAATACAGACTCACATAAATACACACAAGCCAACAATACATCTTCACCGCTTGTTGAGCATTGATTAAAGCAATTGCACAGCAGGGATTTTCTTTTTCAGTAACAATTGTTCGTAAACGTCACCCATTACCATGACTATTCTAAAAAGGGTTGGGGTTTTTTGACAAAGCAAAAATAATTACAATACTCACAAAAGTTGTAAAACGAAGCGAAAACACTACCAAAAAGCAAAACATGCTAAGAGTTGACTGTTTGATGCTCACTGAACTGATATGTTGGGAGGTATGTTCTTTTGAACAAGTGATGCGAAAAAATCATACCCAGAATTGACCCTTTAGAGCTATGGTGAGAAGCTCTGTCATTCGGGCAGAGCGCAGAGTAAAGACACTGCTCCTCCACATCGAGAGGAGCCAATTGAGGTGGTTCAAGCATCTGGTCACAATGCCCCTTGAACGCCTACGTCCAACATTGAACGTACCCTAAACACCTCCCCAGGAGGCCATGGGGAGAGACCATGTCTTCCAGCTGGCCTGTGAACGCCTCTGGATCTCCGGGAAGAACTGGACGAAGTAGCTGGGGGAGAGGGAAGTCTGGGCTTCTTTGCTTAGGCTGCTGTCCCCGTGCCCCAACTTCAGATAAGCGGAAGAAGATGGATGGATGGATGGATGGATGGATGGATGAGTGCTAGGCTGAGTTTTACCACGATTTGCTAATGCCTCCATGGCGGCGGTTGTAGCCATAGATATACAGTAACTGAATACAACACGCCCCTTTGAGCGGTGTGCCTATGACAAGCCTAAGATAGTAGGAGCGAAGTACCACCAGGGCATTCCATAGTTGTAGATGGCACAGAAATGAAGATAAAAACAATGCCGGCACATACTGTATGGAAATGGTTGCAAAATACACCCGAGGGTTGAAACAAAGACTCTGGCAATAACCTTTTTATATGTCTATAAATAACTCTTTTAAATTACATTTGTATCCATAGCACATGATTTGACATTGACAGTTATTTAAATGGAATGAAAATCATTTGAGAAAAAACGAAGTTGAGTTATTTTATATATAGAACACATTGTACTGCAATGCCTTCAATGGCAAAGTGGACCCCACTAAGATGTCTGCCATGTCGGCACGTTGCTGAGCATGGCTGCTACAGCACACTATGTATATAGTTATTTTTAGGTGCTAACTCTCGACATCACATGCTGATACAGTGAACCCACTTACGTTGACGTCTCTTTGAACGACTAACCCACGTTGACATAAGCGGTTGTCGTCATGACCAAAATCGAAATCAGCCGTTGCTTGCACGTTTACTTGTGACTTTGTCCAGATACATAAGGAGAATTGGCGATAATAAATTATTTTTTTTTAACCTAAACCAGTTTTATAGAAGAGATTTTCCTACATTTGTGCATGTTTTTTCATTGAAATTCTTGTATGTTTAACGTGATATTTATACTTTTAACTAGGGATGTCCGATAATGGCTTTTTGCCGATATCCGATATTCCGATATTGTCCAACTCTTAATTACCGATACCGATATCAACCGATACCAATATATACAGTCGTGGAATTAACACATTATTATGCCTAATTTGGACAACCAGGTATGGTGAAGATAAGGTCCTTTTTTTAAAAATAAATAAAATAAGATAAATAAATTAAAAACATTTTCTTAAATAAAAAAGAAAGTAAAACAATATAAAAACAGTTACATAGAAACTAGTAATTAATGAAAATGAGTAAAATTAACTGTTAAAGGTTAGTACTATTAGTGGACCAGCAGCACGCACAATCATGTGTGCTTACGGACTGTATCCCTTGCAGACTGTATTGATATATATTGATATATAATGTAGGAACCACAATATTAATAACAGAAAGAAACAACCCTTTTCTGTAAATGAGTGTGAATGAGTGTAAATGGGGCAGGGAGGTTTTTTGGGTTGGTGCACTAATTGTAAGTGTATTTTGTGTTTTTTATGTTGATTTAATAATTTTAAAAAAACTAAACGATACCGATAATAAAAAAAACGATACCGATAATTTCCGATATTACATTTTAAAGCCTTTATTGGCCGATAATATCGGCAGGCTGATATTATCGGACATCTCTACTTTTAACACCTGCTGCATGTCTTAACTAGGACTGTTATCACAAAAATTATCACATTAATTGATTAATATCCTAATCGCGGTTCTTATTCATTACGACTCTAAATAATTTAAAATAATAATTTTTAAGAATCAATTTTTCATTTCTTAGGTAATTTCTGCACTTACTCACTGTGTGTATACGTCATACAGTATATTAGCTTTTTTTTTACATGTGTTTTGAAAAGATTTTTGAGAATTGGTTTCAATCGAGAATTTATTCTGAATCAAAAAGTCACCCGAAGAATTGGGATCAAATTGAATCATAAATTGTAACATTGGCATCCCTATATTAATCATGTATAATCACAAATTAGGTACACATTTTGGGCTTTTCTTTACCTTAACTGTAGATGGTTCCGTCTGAAGCTGATAAATAGTTTATTTATTGCATTCTGTCAATTAAATGGCAGTTGTGTCAACATTATTGGGGTCTTTTTTAAAATGCATTAAAAATAAGCAAGCAAGTAATTTAGTTGATTAATTACAATTAATCAAATTTTTAAATCATGATTAATCTGAAGAAAAAAATAATTGTTTGACAGCACTGGTCTTGACTACAATGACAATAAAGCTTTTGGAAAATATTGTTTTTGGTGGCTAACAACCCTTAAGCACATTTCAAATAGGGCTTTCAGAAAAAACAAGTTAGCTCATGTGATTAATCACAAAAAAACATCACATTCTTCATCTGTAAACACAGATTAATCACGCAATTTATGTCACGCAATTTAAATTGTCTTGACTTTAAATAAAATGGTTACCAGGTTGAACAAATAGATGTGCATTATAGAAAAACTTTTTAAAGTTTGACATAGTGCTGGACAATTAATCAACTTTTAACTTAACCGTTAAATTGTCAATAAAACGGATTCCACTGTTGAACGCAGAATATCATCAAAATTGGCATAGATGTGAGTGAAATGTTGTCATTGTGAGGAAAAGAAACATTTGTTTGGGAAAATATTGTGTCCGATACCACTCATTCATCCCAAACATACTCCGCCCCGTGCTAAGCCAAACAATGTCGAGACGGTCACAGCGACTAAACTACGAAGTTAAAGCTCTCGAGAACAATCCATACTCTCACAACACATCTCATTTGCTTGTGTTGTTGTGAACGACATCATCCATGTACAATCAATTTACAAACTGTGGTCGCAACTTGAGAGGCGCTCGCGCTCTTTTTTTTAACAGCATCAAGTGAGTCGCCTCTTTACTCGTCAAGCTGAGAAAAGCAGCACAGCACACTTTCCCCCTTCACAATAACAGCGCGGTGCGCCACATCCGGTCTGACTATGCTAACAAAATAAAGGTTTCAAAAAAGTATCATTCATTATGTACTTAAAGCACTTATTACACAATTTCTTTTATACATTTACACAATTTGCTTTGACCTAAAATACTGGTCAACATTGTCAATAAATGTGAGAATTGTTTGCATTTAATTAACAAACATTTAGTTTTACACATTAAGCACACACTATATAGTGGTAAAATAAGTGTAAAAGGTAAACAACTGAATTAAAAACAGTTAACAAAAAAAACTTGAATTTTGTTGTTTTATATTGCTATTGTTATTTAAATTAATATTTACTTGTTGTGGGTTATTCATTACTAATTTGTATCAGGTTTTTTTAAAACTATATTTAAAGTTGAGTTTTGGTGGTACAATATTTTATACTCATGCTTTTTAAATTAATGAATAATCATGAATGTGATTACAATATCAATCAAAATAATCGTGATTATTATTTTTTTGCCATAATCGCCGTAGTGTGACATTCTGACAATTTTTTTAAATTTTTTTTTAAATTGTGTCCAAATATTGGGGTATTTTTTAAAGGTGATTTAAATCATGCAAATGATTAATAACCACTGATTAATCGTGATTAATCTGATTTTAAAAAAATAATCGTTATACAACACTAGTCTTGACTAAAATGACAATAAAGCTTTTGCAAAAATTTTAGTGGCTGACAACTTAGAAACAAATCTTCCTGGCTGCCACTTATTTGCACTGAACAAGAAGTCACCGTGGACATGTTTTAATGCTGTGTAACTATGTTGCTTTTAGGCTGGTTGGCGGCAGTGTGGAAGTTAACCACACATGTCAACATAATCTCACTGATTTCTCACATAAATACAATTTTTACGTCGACAAAAATAAATGTCGACATTGACCAAAGTGGGCACTTTTTAGCAATAAAAAGGAAAAAACACGGTAGGACTTGATGAGTTGGTTCACATAGTCGGATTGTCGACATAAGCAGGATTAACATCCACTGTTTCTCACCTGTCTTTATTTGTTTGTCTTCAGGCCTCGTCGTGGCGAGCGCGCTGATCGACATCTCCCAGCAAAAACCATCTGACTTTAGGGATAAGTCGCAGGCTTTAAAGAACCGAAAGGCCCTCCCTCCGGCACACCAAGGCACCTGCGTCTGACCGCCGCCTTCAGCTCGTTGCTGCTGTCACCTGCCGCAGGTTTCCCGGGTGGACGACGCCGTTCTCCGAGAGGAGAGGCGTCCACGCGGGGGAGAGGAAGAGTTACGGTTAAGGGTGTGAAACAAAGGAAGCCCCTATGCACAAGCCCCCTCAAAGGACCTGCCGGACCCAAAAAAGACTTGATCCTTTTTGCACCTCGCTTCACGTGTTTATTTAGACGCCTCCTTGTTCATTTGCTCAGCATGAGGGGAAAAGCTTATCGCTATGCAGTTGAAGCTAAAGCTGGCCTACTACGCCTGTTACATGCTGCTTATTGGTCATATCCTTTTTTGTCGTTGCTGTTGTGTCACGGTGCTAAAAAAAAACAAGATTAACAGTTTTTTTTGACTGAAGGAACTCGCCCTGAGCACTAATCACGCACCGTTGGGAAGACACCGATGTCTGTTCTTAGCATTAGCCGGCTGAAGCGAACCGCCTATGGGAGACGAGGGGAAAACTGGAAAATCGCAAGAAGAATCCTCATCGTTTTTGTCCTCGGACGGATGCAATTTGGGAGGGAGAGCGCGAATGGACAACTCCGGGGTTTGTTTTGTATGTTTATGACTTTATCCCCACTGTTAAGAACATTACCTTTTTGTAACGCCTTGCCCAATTTTAAAAGCTGTTTTTATCCCTGCCTGAGCTGTACAGTGTTTTTGCTTTTGAACAAATGTGACTCACTCTCCTCTCTTGTTTCCTCATTTATTTGAAGCCTATTATATTTACCATAAATGGTCACTTTTGTTACACTTGTGAAAAAGAGCATTGGTGTTTTTGTTTTGATATTTAACGGATTCCTGTGTAACAGCACATTTAACTGCATTTGTTGTCTTTTTGTTGTTGTTGTTGAACCCCTTCAGGACTATTTGGGCATTTGCCTGTTCTTGTGGTCGTCGTTGCAAAGTGGTCATTTTTGTCGCATCTCTTCAAGCATCGTATGTAAGCTAACATGTCCCTTATTGTGTTTTTTGTACAGTAGTCCTATGACCGTGTCATTACACAGGAATCGGGTCTCGCTGGATAAAAAAAACAAGAGACGAGAGACTGCCTGTCAGTGATTGTCAGTGTATTTTAAGGATGAACAACATGAAGGAATATTAAAACAAATGAAATGATTTCAATTGTATATCGCTGGATTTGTTTTGGCAATTTAAAGAGGTATGTATGGATGCCGTCTTTTAAATGTTCATTTTTCTCTATGGACTTTGGAATGACTAACCCAAATAGTTTCCTTCTAGGCCAAACACTGCTGCTATATGCAAATGGAAAGGAGGTTAGTCGCTTTTGTGTGATCCTACTAACACTGCAATTGCAGTACAGCGACACCACCTTGGTGCAGGTAAGAAGCAATCCATTTGAATCACAGTGAACGCCAAGGTCAGCTTGTACTGTTTTTCTTCTTGTGCCATGTCTTTAAAGTGTTATTACCAAACAGGTGCTGCTTGGCAGAAAGCAACAAAAGGTAAGTAATATTGGATATTTAACTCTTTTTTTCTTTTGTTTTGTCAAAGAAAAAGTGACACATATATGTAATTACAATACTACAGAGATTAAATTTGGATATGCTTAAGTGCACCTCAGTGAGTGTGTCGCACACTCACTACCTGTACTGGTGTATCATAATGGTCATAACATTTTACATGCAAATAAAATGAATAGTTAGCAAATATATGTTTTTATTGAATAGCTGCACAGAAAGGAATATGACATTTGTGCAGCTCTGGTCTGTGAGCCAAATAGTAAACAGGAAAAGAACAACATTCACCTTATTTTTAGCGCTAGAAAATCAAAATCATCCCACACGTCGGAATTTTTTCTTTTAATCTTAGTTCCAATTGGATGAATGATGGAGACAAAATCCGATATCAAACACGATACACCACTGTGACATTTGTGGTCCTCCAATGCCGGCAGCTCTCATGAAACCCCAGACTACTCAGTGGCCTAGTGGTTAGAGTGTCCGCCCTGAGATCGGTAGGTTGTGAGTTCGAACCCCGGCCGAGTCATACCAAAGACTGTAAAAATGGGACCCATTACCTCCCTGCTTGGCACTCAGCATCAAGGGTTGGAATTGGGGGTTAAATCCCCAAAAATGATTCCCGGGCGTGGCCACTGCTGCTGCTCACTGCTCCCCTCACCTCCCAGGGGGTGATGGGTCAAATGCAGAGAATAATTTCGCCACACCTCGTGTGTGTGTGACAATCATTGGTACTTTAACTAACTTTTAACCATGGCGCTGCCTCCACCATGCTTGACTGCAGACACAATGATCTTGGCTTGACTCATTTTTGGCTGTACACTGACTACTCTAGAGCAGTGGTCCCCAACCACCGGTCCGCGGACCGATTGGTAACGGGCCGCACAAGAAATTAAAAAAAAAATTTTTTTTAAATTGTTTTTTTTTTGTTTTTTTTTAAATTAACATTTAAATTAACATTTTTTAAATTAACATTTAATATAACATAAAAAACACATATCAATATAGATCAATACAGTCTGCAGGGATACAGTCCGTAAGCACACATGATTGTATTTCTTTATGAAAAAAAAAAATTAAAATAAAAAAAAATAACCCCCCCCCGGTCCGTGGGACAAATTTTGAAGTGTTGACCGGTCCGCAGCTACAAAAAGGTTGGGGACCACTTCTCTAGAGTACATCCATTTCTATAGTCCATTGAGAGGGACTAATAATAGGCACACATGTGCAGTATGTTATTGTCTTTGTAATCTGTTTTGTTGAAGTGTGTTTCTAATAAAACAATGGTAAAGCTGCATGACTTGCCATAAAGATCCAGGTCGTAAGATTGTGCATCGTCATCTTGTGTTTTATTGCCAAGAGATGACGCTCTGTCTGTCGCCTTTAGAAATATAAATCCCATCACAGAATGAGCCAAGCAAACTATTGGACTGTGTAAAAAAAATCTTTTTATGTCTTTTTGTAATTTAATGGCTGCACTCGGTTGTTGCAGGAACATTTGATGTCAAAGTGACGTTTCTGCTTCTGGGATTTCTACATAGAACTGTTATAGTTGCCTGACTAATGCTGTAAATCATTCAGTGCGCCGGCCAAGCCCAAAAATCACTGCGATATAACAAAATGATATCTTTTGGCACAGAGGAGGAAGTTATTCACTGCTTCATTGCTATAAGTAACCCCTGGCAAAATTTATGGAATGGCCAGACTTGGAGGATGTTCTTTTAGTCGTTTCATTTTGTAAAACCTTCTGGCTTTAAGAAATCAAGAAAATAAATTGTGGTAGTCCGTACACAATTTCCTTTTCATGTCAAGCAGAGTAAAAAAAAATATGGAATCACTCATTCCTGAAGGAAAAAAATATTCGATAACCCTGTAAAATTTAATTTCCAAAGCTGCATCAGATTAAATCTGTTCACTGGTTTGCAGTTAAAAAGGACAGCTGTTGCCCCAGGTGGATTGCCATGAATTATGGCTCCAACTCGATAGATGGCAGTTAAAACAAATGGAAAGGATTATCAAACTCCTCAAGAAGGTAAATCACTACACTGTGTTGCAAAAGAAGTTGATTGTTCACAGTCAGTTGTGTCTAAAATCTAGACCAAGCACAAACAACATGGGAAGGTTGTGAAAAGACAAGCAAACTGGTAGACCAAGTGTAACATCAAAGCGTCAAGACAGAACATTTAAAGCATTATGTCTTGAAAACAGAAAATGAACAGCAAAATAAATGAAGAACAAATGGGCGGAAACTGGAGTCACTGTCTGTGACAAAACTGTAAAAAAGTGCCTCAAGGAAATGTGATTTAAATACAGAAAAGCCAAACGAAAGGCGTCATTAACACCTAAATAGAAAAAAAAACAAGGTTCCAATGGGTTAAGGAAAATCCATCGTGGACTATGAATGACTGGATGAAAGTCAAATTAAGTGATGAATCGTGACTGCATTGGGCAAGGTGATGATGCTAAAACTTGTTTGTGGCCGTTTCAATGAGATTTATGAAGACGACTGCCTGAAGTAAACATGCAAATTTCCACATTCATTGATGACATGGGGCTGCACTGGGAAGATGGCTGTCACTACATCTTTAATAAATGCACAAGTTTACTTGGACGTTTTGAACACTTCTTAGTCCATCATTGGAAATGATGTTTTGGGATGATGATATCATTTTTCAAGATGATAAGGCATCATGCCAAAACTGTAAAAACTGTCCTTGAAGAAAGATACATAAGGTCAATGTCATGCACTGCAAATAGTCTGGATCTCAGTCCAATTGAAAATGTGTGATGGAAACTGAAGAAAATGGCCCACGACAAGCTGATCTGACAACAACAATCAGAGAATGTTGGTGCAAGATTGATGAAAAGTTCTGTTTGTCACTCGTTAAATTGGCCAAATCATGCAATACCAACTTTTCTTAGCCATTGGTACCTGTTGTTGTGTGTTTGGGATCTGCATAGGTCCCGAAAATTTGAAACCAAAGCGTGGAGGCATTGCAGAGATATTTGTAAAACAATATTACCTCCCTATGTACTTTCGCTAAACGGTCGGTTTGGAATGTGCACAATTGGTGACATCACCAATTGAGAACATTTTTATATGGTATAAATTTACCCAGACTGCCTTGCGCGCGTCCGCCATTTGTAGTCTTTGCGCGCATTTGTAGTTTAGATGACAAAA
>NC_084738.1:14042724-14080224 GCF_033978785.1 Entelurus aequoreus
CAAAAATCAATGATTTTATTGACCACAAAACATAAGTTTGTAATATTGCATGTTATACTGTAAGTTAATATGAAGCAATAAGTTTGAGGGAATATGATACAACCTTGCAAACAAAATAGTGGCCACTACTGAAACACTCCAAGAAAAGAAAGTATATTGAGTTATCAACTAAAAGATTATGATATTGATTGCTTCAGTTTCATTAATCATTAACTCTGAAATCAATCTGATCAGTGTTTTGCATTTTAAAAAGAAAGATTGCGCGTTGATTTTGAAGAATTTCATATCTTGAAGTAAGAAAATTTGTTTAAAAAAATCAATTTTATAGATTATATTGTGAAAAACCTCAATAAATATTTTAAAATAATAATCCTTCCACAAGGTAAGCAAGCATGATGTTAACAAAGTAACATAATATTTTATATTCATATTTGAAAGCTATGATTCGGACGTGACAAATTCCCAAATATTCTGAAAATACAAGTTGACAGTTCTTCTTCCAGAAAAGTGTACTTCAGATATTGTACAAAATAGTTAGGGACAAAGTTTTGGGAATACAACTTGCAACATTTTGAACCCGTTCGGTAGAATGCCATCCATACATCCATCCATTTTCTACCGCTTGTCCCTCTCAGGGTTGCGTGGGTTCTGGAGCGAATCCCAGCTGCACTCGGGGGAAGGCGGGGTACACCCTGGACAAGTCGCCACCTCATCGCAGGGCCAACACAGATAGACAGACAACATTCACACTCACATTCACACACTAGGGACAATATACAAAACCCAAAACCAGTGAAGTTGGCACGTTGTGTAAATGGTAAATAAAAACAGAATACAAATATTTGCAAATCCTTTTCAACTTCTATTCAATTGAGTAGACTGCAAAGACAAAATATTTAATGTTCCAACTGAGAAACTTAATTTCTTTTTGCAAATAATCATTAACTTAGAATTTAATGACAGCAACACATTGCAAAATAGTTGGCACAGGCGCATTTTTACCACTGTGTTACATGGCCTTTCCTTTTAACAACACTCAGTAAACGTTTTTGAAGCTTTTCAGGTGGAATTCTTTCCCATTCTTGCTTGATGTACAGCTTAAGTTGTTCAACAGTCCGGGGGTCTCCGTTGTGGTATTTTAGGCTTCATAATGCGCCACACATTTTCAATGGGAGACAGGTCTGGACTACAGGCAGGCCAGTCTAGTACCCGCACTCTTTTACTATGAAGCCACGCTGTTGTAGCACGTGCAGAATGTGGCTTGACATTGTCTTGCTGAAATAAGCAGGGGCGTCCACGAAAAAGACATTGGCAACATATGTTGCTTCAAAACCGGTATGTACCTTTCAGCAATAATGGTGCCTTCACAGATGTGTAAGTTACCCATGTCTTGGGCACCAATACACCCCCATACCATCACAGATGCTTTTGAACTTTGCGGTTCTTTTCCTCTTTGGTCCGGAGGACACGACGTCCACAGTTTCCAAAAACAATTTAAAATATGGACTCGTCAGACCACAGAACACTTTCCCACTTTGCATCAGTCCATCTTGGATGAGCTCGGGCCCAGCGAAACCGACGGCGTTTCTGGGTGTTGTTGATAAACGGTTTTCACCTTGCATAGGAGAGTTTTAACTTGCACTTACAGATGTAGCGACCAACTGTAGTGACTGACAGTGGGTTTCTGAAGTGTTCCTGAGCCCACGTGGTGATATCCTTTACACACTGATGTCGCTTGTTGATGCAGTACAGCCTGAGGGATCGAAGGTCACGGGCTTAGCTGCTTACGTGCAGTGATTTCTCCAGATTCTCTGAACCTTTTGATAATACATGTGTATACATATACAGTATATATATATATATATATATATATATATATATATATATATATATATATATATATATATATATATATATAGAGAGAGAGAGATTTGTGTGTGTATATACACTATGTGTTTGTATATATACATAGATATACCTAAAGTTAATTTTTATAAATATTTTGTAATATTTTAAAAACATTTTGACTGTTAAGCAAAAAAAAAAAAGGTTTTACTTTTTATGTAACCCTTTCAAGTGTTTTCTGATGTCTTAATGTCTCATTTCTTAATCATAGTTGCTGTCGTGTTGTCATGAAGTGATGTCAGAGTGGTTCAAAAAGGTCCACAGTAGTCTTTGTGCGTCACACGCCTCCGATATTTTGTCTCTTTTTGGAGCTTTGGCACGTCTAATAAATCTAAAGTGCTCTCTCCTGGTCCAGTAGTCCATCACGCTGTTAAAACAGGTGGGCCATATTCTTGGCCAGACACCCCCCACCCCCATCCCGCTTCCTGTCTGTCCTCTAAGCTGTGCGGCGTCCTTGTCGGCGTGATGTGGTTGGACTAACAATAGTCCCGTTATGATGAGGCAAAAGTATTGGGACATCCAGGAAGGGAATAGGGGGAAAATATTTATTTGTTGTCCTCTTTTGCAGCGTCCTTACATCTCTATGCATCGAATACTCTTTTTTTTTGGGGGGAGGGGGTCACACTTTATACATTTTTCTTCTTAAACTAGCTGTAAGTCCTTTTATCTTTTGCGTGAAGGCATATTTACTCATCTGTTTGTCGTAGTGCAATTATGAAATGGCTCTAAGAACGACTAATGTTGCAAAAACATTTTCTTTATTGAACGCACACATTCACACGTTGGCATCAGGAAGAGGGATGTCAAATCAACATGTTTCTGAATGTACTTCTTAACATAAAACATGGCTGTTATTTATTTTCATCTGTGTTGTTTTAATCGTTTGAAAACATGAGGCTTTCAGTGTCTGCTGGCTTGTTCGTCTGGAGCTTCATTTGTGTCTTTAACGCCAAAGATTTTTTGACACTGAATTTGTGTAGCGGAATTTTTTTAAAATTTTGTAAACATCAAATTATGCTCAATAAAGAAAAAAATTGTGGGCAAAATTTGTGTTTTAAAATTCAATGTGTAAAAATTCAGTGCTTCAAAACTAACCTCAATGGCTGTTTCTGAGACAGGATTGATTGCTTTTGTCTTAATTTACCGGAAGTGAGTGTTGAGTTTTGAAGCAACAAATATTTCTACACTGAATTTTAATGCACTGATTTAGTATGCACTACATTTTTATACATACATTTTTTTGCACAGAATTTTTATATACCGTATTTTTCGGACTATAAGTCGCACCGGCCGAAAATGCATAATAAAGAAGGAAAAAAACATATATAAGTCGCACTGGAGTATAAGTCGCAATTTTGGGGGAAATTTATTTGATAAAAGCCAACACTAAGAATAGACATTAGAAAGGCAATTTAAAATAAATAAAGAATAGTGAACAACAGGCTGAATAAGTGTACGTTATATGAGGCATAAATAACCAACTGAGAACGTGCCTGGTATGTTAACGTAACATATTATGGTAAGAGTCATTCAAATAACTATAACATATAGAACATGCTATACGTTTACCAAACAATCTGTCACTCCTAATCGCTAAATCCCATGAAATCTTATACGTCTAGTCTCTTACGTGAATGAGCAAAATAATATTATTTGATATTTTACAGTAATGTGTTAATTATTTCACACATAAGTCGCACGCCCGGCCAAACTATGAAAAAAACTGCGACTTAATGTCCGAAAAATACGGTACACTGAATATGTACATACACTTTTTTTTACACAATACACTGTATTTTTCTACATTTAATTTTTTTATTCAGATTTTTTCTACATACATTTTTTCTACACTGAATTATTTTACACTGAGTTTTAACATGCTAAATTTCAAAACACCAAATTTTGACAAACTGAATTTTCAAACACATATTTTGCTCACAAATGTTTATTTTATGAAATTGTCAACATATTTTGATGTAAAAAAAAAAAAAGTTCAGTTCACAAAATTCAAACGCAAAAAATTCAGTCCGAAAAAAGCTTGTCTGTTAAGACGCACGTTGACCTCCTTATGGATGTTAATAATCAAAGGAAAACTGCAAAAATAAGAATAATTTCTGTGAACATTCTGGAAATGTTTACAAAATTGGATGCTTTTCATTAGAATGAATGAAAAGTAGATCAGTTTTATGGTACTTTTTATGTTAGTGTTAAACAGAAGACATGTATTGTCATGCACGTAGCATTAATTCATGTATGCATAATGCACAATAGATCAATTGTCAGGATTGGAAATTGTTGAAAATCTGTCTCTTTCAATCAGGATTGTGCTCCAAAATTTACTAAGTCAATACATTTTATAAAACAATTCCTTAAAATTGATGACATTTCCATTTAATTCTCATGGAAAATATCTTGCTCTGTAATAGACTCGCCTCTTGTGTAGTACCACTGTAGACCAGAGTGGGTGGTAGTGAGCTGGTGTCGTTACATGCGGTTGTTCAAATGAAGTTGTTTCTTTTAAAAAAAAACAGCAAATATGTATGTTGTGAACACCTCATCACCTGACTAGAGAAGTGTTTTTGTTCTCCGTGTGTCGCAGCAGACATTTTCTTACTTTGTTTCCTATTTACGAACTGGTTACAACCACGACGACAAAGCTGACCTAATACTGACCGTACGCTGAGGACTAAGATGGCAGATTTGTCCTTACTCTCCTTTAAGGACCAAATCCTAAGCGGTTGGAGAGTTTGGACTGACGGGACAAACCACAGCACACTCGATGCAGAGAGATAGTCACATGTTCTCCAAACCCTCCTCCATTTTGGGGCAAATGTTCCATCAGGTTCCAAAGAGAGTCTCGTCACTCAAATGTTCTCTTTGCAAATCTTTTTTTTCTTTTTCTTGCTCCGTTGTGCCAGCAAACAAACGGTGGTCCATCTTTCAGGTCCTACGAGAGCTGGAAAGTTCAAGGTTTCCAAGGGAAGACCAGCGCCAGGAGAAGACTTGAGGCTCGCAGTTTTCCCGTGGAGCTCCTCGCCACCGCGTTGGAGTCGCCCATCTGATGGTAACGAAAACATGGAGTACAGTAACTCCGATCACACTTGATAATAATGGCATAATATTTCTTATTCTAGTCCACTAGAAATCTGCAGATGGTTTTCAAACTGGATGGAACGCATTGGTAAGATTTTCTTCTTGTTGTACCACTTAGCGCCACGGGGGGTGATAATGAGTCAGGAGCATCAATATGGGGGTGTAATATTTTTTTTTAGGTGTTTTAGTTAGTGTGATAGAATTATGTTTTAATACTTTCATGTTTGGGGAAAATTATTATTATTAGGTTTAGTGCATGGGATAAAAATAGCTACATTTTAAACTCCAGTTAAACTAAAAATGTTCAATAATGAAATGTAATTATTTTATTTGTTACTGCAAAAAAGTTACAAAATATATTTTTTTTAAAAATTGAATAATAATGCATAAAAATAAAAAAACATTATTGTTTTTAAGGTTTTTTCATTTGCGTGACATAATTGTTATGTTTTAATACTATTAATAATACATTATAATATTATTAGGTTTAGTGTATGGGATAAAACTAGCTGCATTTTTAAATATAGTTACAGAAAAATGTTCCAAAAACAAAATGTCATTCTTTTATTTGTTACTGAAAAAATAATAATTCTCAAATATTTTGAAAATAATAAATAAAATAAAAATGCAATAACAATGAAATAGTGCCGCATGTGCATCAATGTGGACGTCAAGTGGAAGATTTTATTTTATTTTTTTTCTAAGTTTTTTCATTTGCGTGACATAATTGTCATGTTTTAATACTTTAATGTTTGGGAAAATTATTATTATTAGGTTTAGTGCATGGGATAAAAATAGCTACATTTTAAAGTCCAGTTAAACTAAAAATGTTCTGTAACAGAATGTCATTATTTTATTTGTTACTGCAAAAAAATTACAAAATTCCTTGATTAAATATAAAAAATAAAAAAATGCAATAATAATGAAATAGTGCATCAATGTGGACGTCTCGTGAAACATTATTATTATTAATTTTGTTGTTATTGTTTTTAAGGTTTATTCATTTGCGTGACATAATTATGTTTTAATACTATTAATAATATATTATAATATTATTAGGTTTAGTGTATGGGATAAAACTAGCTGCATTTTTAAATATAGTTACAGAAAAAAGTTCCAAAAACAAAATGTCATTCTTTTATTTGTTACTGGAAAAAAACAAAACTCACATATTTAGAAAATAAATAAATAAATAAAATAAAAACACAATAATAATGAAATAGTGCCGCGTGTGCATTAATGTGTACGTCAAGTGGAAGATTATTATTATTATTTTTTAGGTTTTTTCTTTTGCGTGACATAATTGTCATGTTTTAATACTTTGTTTGGGAAAAAATATTAAAGGACAAGCGGTAGAAAATGAATGGAAGGTTTAGTGTATGGGATAAAAATAGCTGCATTTTTAAATATAGTTACACTAACATGTTCCAAATACAAAATGTAATTATTTTGTTTGTTACTAAAAAAAAAATAATAATTTTTCAAATGGAAGTGAAATATTTCTTTTTTAAGTTTTTAATTTTTTTAGAATTGCATGACAGAACTGTTATGTTTTAATACGTTGTTTGCGGAAAAACATTGAAGTATTTATTTTAGTGTATGGAATAAAACTAGCTGCATTTTGAAATCTAGCTGCATTATGAATGTTTCAATATCAAAATAAATCAAAAATACATTAAAACATTTTCGCGCTAAAATGTTTTGAAAAAAAATCAACATTTTTGAAAAGCTAATCTAACTTATTTTATACAAATATCATTTTATAATTATTTGTATACTACTTTTACACATGGATATGAATCTTCCAACTTGTTTGTTGTCGTTTATTTTACTAAAATATATGCAAAGATGTTGAAAATGTCACAAATGTACAAACTGGGCTGAAGATGTATTAAAAAAATGCATAAGAAATATGCAAATAAAAATTTGGTCAAATGAAAACCCAACATGAGTGTTCTTGGCTGGTCCAGCAATATAACGTAAGGCTAAAGAAGGTGCTGCCAAGAAAACACTCTCATCTCTACAAGCCATAAGTTGTTTGGATGCTGTCAAATATTCACATAGCGTTGCTTTAAGGTGAGAATCTTACTGAATACAGAGCAGAAATATTAACTTATTGTTGCTTTAAATGATTAAAGGTGAGAATATTGCCGCACACACACAGCAGAAATATTTAATTTTTGTTGAGTTAAATCACAAGTGTCAAAATCAAGGCCCCGGGGCCAGATCTGGCCCGCCACATCATTTTGAATGGCCCGTGAAAGCTTGGAAATAATATGCATCAATTAAGTACTTTATCTTTCTTTCTTTTTCTATTTTGACAGAAAAAAGACATTTACTGCATGCAGTTATATATCTTTTAAACTTTATCTATCTAATAATGCAACAGATATTATATTATCCAACATTCGAAACATTTTTGGGGTAAACACATACATAAATATCTACTTAGCCTTATGATTTCAAAGCAAGTTATCCATCAAATTGTACCCTGTAAACATGTCAATATATATTTTTTAAAAACAGCTCGGTCTTCAGAATCCAACCGTAAGAAAAAAAACTGTGGTACCATTTTTACATTTACAGTAATACACTGTGAAAACAGCAACCATATTTTTTATGCAAAAAACTGTCAGCTAAATCACCAGAATTTTACAGTAAAATAGAGTGTGACCATTTTACTGTAAATTTTTATGGTAAAATTCTGCCATTTTTTGACCACAAAATAAACAGTTTTATTTTTCTTACAGTGTAGGTAAAATATACATTTAATAATCAAATGCGTAGGTAATCGTGTGACAATATCATGCGGCTAATGTATGTTTCTTTTATTAATGTAACAAGCGGCCGGCCCTCTGAGGGCAGCCAACACTGCAATGTGGCCCTCAGTGAAAAGGAGTTTGACACCCCTGCTTTAAATCATTTAAGGTGAGAATCTTACCTCACACACAGCAGAGATATTTACTTATTGTTGCTTTAAATGACTTAAGGCAGGGATCCCCAAACTACAGATCCGGCCCGCCAGCGTCCAAAATCCGGCCCGCTGGAAATCCCAAGTTAAAATATATATATATATACCGTATTTTCCGCACTATAAGGCGCACCGGATTATAAGGCGCACCTTCAATGAATGGCCTATTTTAAAACTTTGTTCATATATAAAGCTCACCGCATTATAAGGCGCATAGAATAGACGCTACAGTAGAGGCTGGGATTACGTTATGCATCCCGTAGTTGCGAGACCTGTTGTGGCTCAATATTGGTCCATATATAAGGCGCACCGGATTATAAGGCGCACTGTCAGCTTTTGAGAAAATTGGAGGTTTTTAGGTGCGCCTTATAGTGCGGAAAAAAAAAAAAAAAATATATATATATATATATATATATATATATATATATATATATATATATATATATATATATATATATATATATATATACAGCCCGGCCCCTGGCCAGATTTTTTAACCCAATGCGGCCCCCAAGTCAAAAAGTTTGGGGACCCCTGGTTTAAGGGAAGAATATTACCGCACACACAGCAGAAATATTGACTTATTGTTGCTTTAAATCAGGGGTGTCCAAAGTGCGGCCCGGGGGCCATTTGGGGCCCGCAGCTATTTGTTTAGCGGCCCGCCACACATTCTGGAAATGCCATTGCAAAAATCAAAAAAACATTAAAAAAGTGGAATGAGGTGAAATCTAACTAGAAAACGTTGCAATGTTGACACAAAGCTGCCATGCAGGCTGTTTTTTAAAAAAAATTTTGCCATTGCTCAAAAAAAAAAAAAAAGTCAAAAAAATCATCCATCCATTTTCTACCGCTTGTCCCGTTTGGGGTCGCGGGGGTTGCTGCAGCCTATCTCAGCTGCACATGGGCGGAAGGCGGGGTAAACTCTGGACAAGTCGCCACCTCATAATGAATTATTGACATCTTCAAGGCTCCAATTACTTCAAATATTTCACATTAAAATGTTTTATGTGGAAAAATATTGCCTATATTGTGTGGTTGCCATATAAAAACATCCAAGTTTTCTTTGACAAAAGAGCATAAAACAAACAAAATAATAGTTCAAACGTAAAATGGACAGATATATCTGAAGTTGATCTTGTAACTTAAGTGTTGAAAGTAAAACAAATAATAATAAAAATGTATCACTTTATGAGTGGGGTACCTTTTGGATCCCAAAGATATTTAGTGGGATTTTATTTATCTTTTCACTGTGATTAATCAAAAATAATAATGAAAATAAAATCAATGGTGTCATGCATTATTCATCTTTTCAGGGCTCCAATTACTTCACATCAAACATTGCTTTCTGAATGTTTTGGGCGGTGGGGGAAATACTGCATATTTCAGTTTTACTATAAAAAACAAAGTTGTCTTTGACAGAAAAGGCATATATGATTAAAGCTGCAAGCAGTGATGGACGGGACCGACTTTGACGACACATAAAATCCAAACCGGAGCAGTATTTAAAACTCTTTCGTCAACTTTTAATCAGAAGGGTTCAATCTCTCTCCTGTGCTAGTTTGAAGCCGACACGACAATCGCGCTCAGAGGAGATAATGTTTGAAAAAAGGTGACCGGTATTTACAAAACTTTTGTTTTGAAGGGGGAATTGCAAACTTCCTGGTGATTTTTGCTGGGGGTTGTCAATATATGAAATGTAGGTCTACATACATAGAGGTTTTTGTTTCATGTCTCTACGACATTCCTACTGGAAGTTACAGGCAGTTTTGTCCGAGTTTTCTTCCTAGGAGCAGTTGTGTCTGTGTTTTCTTCCTAGGGGGCACTAGAGCGCAATTTTGAGTTTTGAGGTTGGGTTTTTTATTAGATCGCAATTTTTGCCAGTCCTGATTTGTGTGTCCAGTTTGGTGAGTTTTTGAAGCATGTTAAGGGGGTCAAATTACAGCTCAAAGAGGCAAAAGTGACTGTTTTTAGTAAACTTTTGTTCTGAAGGGGGAATTGCCAACTTCCTGTTGATTTTTGCTGAAGGATGTCAATGTATGAAATCTAGGTCTAAGTGAGACCTACATAGAGGTTTTTGTTTCATGTCTCTACGACATTCCTACCGGAAGTTACAAGCAGTTTTGTCTGTGTTTTTTCCTAGGGGGCGTTAGAGCGCAATTTTGAGTTTTGGGGTTTGGTTTTTTATTAGATGGCGATTTTCGCCAGTCCTGATGTGTGTGTGTCAAATATGGTGAGTTTTGAAGCATGTTAAGGGGGTCAGATTACAGCTCAAAGAGGCGGCCGGTATAATAATAATAATAATAAAAAAACCTTTGAATTTCAATAGGGTCCTCTGTCCCAAAGGGACATTGCGGTCCCTAATAATAGGCAATAATAATTTGACTTGTTTTTAACATTTTAATGACTGAGACCCTTTACGGACCCCAGAGCCCTAATTGTTAAAAAAAATATATATATATATATTTTGTTATGGTTTGAAAATGAAAAATATCAAAATGCTTTAATTTTTCCGTGTGCGGCCCTCAGTGGAAAAAGTTTGGACACCCCTGCTTTAAATGATGCAATGTAAGAATATTACCGCACACACAGAGCAGAAATATTGACTTATTGTTGCTTTAAATGATTAAAGGAGAGAATCTTACCGCACACAGAGCAGGATCTTCTGAGCGGTTTGACAGCAGTTTTTGGGCCTGGAAGGAGAAAGTAGATGAATTTGCGGTGTGATGCTGGAATGAACACAAGTAGTGAGCACGCACGGAAACTTTTCCCGGATATTTTTGTCATCTGCAGGTAAAAATAAGCATGCGAGCGCAGACTCGCAGATGTTCGCCGTGATAACGAAGCCGTGGTCACACGTTGCCTCATAAGGACTTTCTAGGAAAGCCAGCGTGATGAATTGCTCTGCAGGTGGTCTTTCCTGCAAGGGAACATTTCATCCACAATAAATCATGTCATCGCTATTAAAAGCTAAGATGATACATTGTCTGCTTTACTGATATCATCTCACTTTCAAGAAGATATGCAGTAGTGCTGCTGCGGCGTTTATTTACTGACCATTGTCACAATCTTCTTCTCCAAAGCAATTTCACATCATTTGTGCCTCAAAATCAATGTGGTTCTTGCCCTTGAATGGACAAAACCGAAACATTTTAAAATCAATAGACCAATGACTTTAGCCAGTCCTAAATCAACAGCTTGAAAAGCAAGTTTTTTTGGTTTGGAAGGGTAATAACTTTTAAAATCAATAGGGTTCTTCGTCCGGCTCAGTGAAATAACACCTGAAATCGAAGACCGTTAACAAAAACTAATAGCAAATTGGTTCCGTTTTTGACATTTTTCACAATCACTGAAAAAGAAGAAACAACAATAGGAATCTTTATGTACTCGTCACCTTTCCACATACAACTAAACAGATTGAAGCTGATTTGATTTGTGACTTCAGTTGTTTACATATTCAAAATTAATAGGATTCTTGCTCCGACAATGCGTGCACTCGTGAAGCAGATTTTTTATTTTTAAAAAAAGCTAATTCGATTTTTGACCTTGACTTCCTTGGTTAACCTTGTTAAAAATCAACAGGGTTCTTACTCTCACCTAGAAAAAAGATTATCAGAAAGTTTGCAGAAGACTACTCGACAAAAACAAAAGTGTGCTGGTTTGTTTGAACTAGCTCAGTCCTGCATGTACACTATCAAAAATCAGTAGAAGTCTTGCACTGGCCTTAAACACCAGCGTTCAATAACAGATCAAAGACGGTTTGTCAAACAGATGTTTGATCTGTTAGCATTGTTCAAAATCAACCGGGTTCTTGCTTCAAGAAAACCCGACAGAAAGCCTATAAATATATGACTTGTTGAATTTTTGTAAACTTGCATTATTACCGTGGCTAGCACTGTAATCTTGTGTGTCATATTGTTAAAAATCAACAGGGTTCTTGCTCTGACCTCGAAAAACAGCCCCAGAAAGCAACTTGTCACAATGTGACTTTTAAGAGCGAAGAAACCTATTTTAAGGGATTTGTTCAAAACAGACAGGGTTCTTGCTTGAACAAAAAAAGATCAGTGTGAAAATGTGACAAGTAAGGGGAAACAATTTGATTTGCTACCGTATAGCATATATTGTTCAAAATCAATAGGGTTCTTGCTCAAAGGAAACCAGACTTTCTGAACGTTTGTGAAATGTATTTTTGCTGTGGCTAGCTCATTCATCCTGTGTCATATATTGTTCAAAACCAACAGGATTCTTGCTCTGACCTAGAAACAAAACAACGGCAGAGAGCTTGAAAAAGACACGTAACAATGTGACCTTTAGAGAGCGAAGGAACTTGATTTGAAGAAACTAAGAAAAAAAAACTCAACCATCCATGTTTTTGTTCAAACCCGACAGGATTCTTGCTCTGACCTAGCAAAAAAAACTACGCCAGAAAGCTTGAAAAAGACACGTTGTAACAATGTGACCTTTAAAGAGTGAAAAAACTTGTTTTGAAGAAACTAAGAAAAAAAATCCTCAACCATCCATGTTTTTGTTCAAAACTAACAGGATTCTTGCTCTAACCTAGAAAAAAAACAACGGCAGAATGCTTGAAAAAGACATGCTCAAAGGAAGCCCAACTTTCTGAACGTTTGTGAAATGTAATTTTGCTGTGGCTAGCTCATTAATCCTGTGTCATATATTGTTCAAAACCAACAGGATTCTTGCTCTAACCTAAAAACAAAACAAAGCCAGAAAGCTTGAAAGACACGTAACAATGTGACCCTTAGAGAGTGAAAAAACTTGTTTTGAAGAAACTAAGAAAAAAAATTCAACCATCCATATTAATTTTTGTTCAAAACCAACAGGATTCTTGCTTTAACAAAAACAGATGCCAGAAAGCTTGGAGGAAGATCTTTGTAACATGTGACGAGTAAGGGAAGGAAGTTTATTTGCTACCATTTAGCATATATTGTTCAAAATCAATAGGGTTCTTGCCCAAACAAAACCTGTCAGGAATCTTAGAACTAAACGACGAGTTGAATTTTTGTCCAATGTATTTTTACTGTCGAGCTCAGTAAAGCAACAGGATTCTTGCTCTGACTTAGAAAAAAACCAAACGGCAGAAAGCTTGAAAAAGACACGTAACAATGTGACCTTTAGAGAGTGACGAAACTAAGAAAAAAAACTCAACCATACATATTTTTGTGTCAAAACCAACAGGATTCTTGCTCTGACCTAGAAAATAACAGCAGAAAGCTTGAAAAAGACATGCTCAAAGGAAACCCAACTTTCTGAACGTTTGTGAAATGTAATTTTACTGTGGCTAGCTCATTAATCCTTTGTCATATATTGTTCAAAACCAACAGGATTCTTGCTCTGACCTAAAAACAAAACAAAGCCAGATTGCTTGAAAAAGACAAGTAGCAATGTGACCTTTAGAGAGCGAAGAAACTTGTTTTGAAGAAACGAAGAAAAAAACCCTAAACCATCCATGTTTTTGTTCAAAACTAACCGGATTCTTGCTTGAGCAAAAACAGATGCCAGAAAGCTTGGAGGAAGATCTGTGTAACATGTGACGAGTAAGGGGAAGAAAGTTGATTAGCTACCATATATCATATATTGTTCAAAATCAATAGGGTTCTTGCCCAAAGAAAACCTGTCAGAAATCTTAGAAATAAATTGGAATTTTTATCAAATGTATTTTTACTGTCGAGCTCAGTGATCCTGTGTCATACATTGTTCAAAACTAACAGAGTTCTTGCTCTGAGAAAAAAAACAATCCCAGAAAGCTTGAAGACAATTTGACCTCTGACCTTTTAGAGCCCAAAATGTAAACATGTGCTGCTTCGTTTGAACTAGCTCAGTCCTCCTTGCACACTGTATATAAAAAAAAAATCAATAGCAATCTTGCACTGACCATATACATCCACACTAACCAACAGGGTCTCTCAGCCCTGGGGCTCTGTGCTGTCGTTACCGTGGCAACCAATTAGCTTGGACGTGACAGCTTTTTGGCAAGCGTGTGGGTGCCCAGGAGGTGACTCAAAACCAACTGTGATCTTGTCAAGGTGACAGACAGCTGTGATAGAAATCTGACCTCTCTCTCTCTCTCTCTCTCCTGGCTGGGGAGAGAAGCAGCAGCGTACCTGCAAGGTGCCACAGATGTCATAGGAGGCATGGCCGGCCACATCCAGTCTGCCCAGGTCGCTCAGCACGTCCACCGCCCGGACGCTTCCGTCTCTCCCCCCGCGGGTGGCGCCCGCCTCACCCATGGCGGGCGCGATGGGAGGCTGGGGCTGCCACACGCCGACATCGGTGCCGTTGCCGAAAGCCTGGATGGCGTTCCCTGCAGGAAGTCCAACTATTGTGAGTGACACTTACTCCAGAGTAGTGGGCATAGTTGCACCATATCTGCAATTAGGGAAAAATGCCAATTTCTTTTAACAAAATACACATTTTGCTCAATTTTCCAGGTTTGTTATTCAACCAAAATTCCAATAGAATTATTCTAACGTCAACCTTATGCTGCTTACATCCACTAGGGGGCATAGCTGCACCATATCTGGCAATATGTACGATAGGCACATTTTGTTGACAAAATGTTGATTTTACAAAATCGTCTTTATCCGAACAAATCTATAAAACGCCAACCCACACGTTTTACAGCCATAAAGCGTGTTCTTTTAAACGAAAAATCAAATTCAATTATTCTTATGTCAACCTTAAACTGCTTTCAGCCACTAGGGGGCAAAGTTGCACTATATCTGGCAATAGGTGAGATAGGTAAATTTTTTAGCAAAATAATGATTTTACAAAGTCGTCTTTTCCAAATAAAACAACAAAATGCCGACTTTGCACTTTTTATAGCCGCTAGGTCTATTTTTATTTCACCAAAAGTCCAATCGAGTTATTCTAATGTAAACCTTATGCTGTTTACATCCACTAGGGGGCATAGCTGCACCATATCTGGCCATATGTGAAATAGGCACATTTTGTTGACAAAATGTTAATTTTACAAAATCGTCTTTATCCGAACAAATCTATAAAACGCCAACCCACATGTTTTACAGCCATAAACTGTATTATTTTAAACGAGAAATAAAATTCAATTATTCTTATGTCAACCTTCAACTGCTTTCAGCCACTAGGGGGCAAAGTTGCACTATATCTGGCAATATGTGAAATAGGCACTTTTTTTTTGCAAAATATTGATTTTACAAAGTCGTCTTTTCCAAATAAAACCACAAAATGCCGACTTTGCACTTCTTATAGCCGCTAGGTCTATTTTTATTTCACCAAAATTCCAATTGAATTATTCTAATGTCAACCTTATGCTGCTTACATCCACTAGGGGGCATAGCTGCACCATATCTGGCAATATGTGAAATAGGCACATTTTGTTGACAAATTGTTAATTTCACAAAATCGTCTTTATCCGAACAAATCTACAAAACGCCAGCCCACACGTTTTACAGCCATAAAGCGTGTTTTTTTAAACGAAAAATCTGATTCAGTTATTCTTATGGCAACCTTAAACTGCTTTCATCAGCCACTAGGGGACAAAGTGGCACAATATCTGGCAATAGGTGAAATAGGCACTTTTTGTTTAGCAAAATATTGATTTTACAAAATCGTCCTTTTCCGAATAAAGCTACAAAACGCCAACCCACACGTTTTACAGCCACAAAGCGTGTTCTTTAAACGAAAAATCTAATTCAATTATTCTTATGGCAACCTTAAACTGCTTCCAGCCACTAGGGGGCAAAGTTGCACTATATCTGGCAATAGGTGAAATAGGCACATTTTCTTAAGCAAAATATTGATTTTACAAAATCGTCTTTTTTGAAACAAAACCACTAAACGACAATTTTACACTTCTTACAAGGTCTATTTTTCAACCATTTGGGGGCATAGTTGCACTGTATCTGGCAATAGGTAAAATACGCACATTTTATAACAAAATAAAATTTTTGCGAAATTGTCTTTTTCCGAATAAAGCCACAAAACGCCAACCTTACACTTTTACAGCCAATAAATGTGTTTTTTTTAAAACAAAATTCCAATTGAATTATTCTAATGTCAATCTTATACTGCTGACAACCACTAGGGGGCATAGTTTAACCATTTTGGCAATATGTAAAGTAAGCACCGTTTTCCACAAAATCTTAATTTTACAAAATCGACTTTTTCCTAACCTTACATTTTTAACAGCCAATAAATGTTTTTTTTTCTCGTTTTTTTTTTTAACAAAAATACAATTATTTGTTCTTATGTCAGCCTTATACTGCTTACATCCATAGTTGCATAGTTGCACCATATCTGGCAATAGGTAAAATAAGTTTTTTACAAATACTAATTTTACAAAATCTTCTTTTTCGGCATAAAGCCACAAAACGTCAGCCTTACGCTTCTTATAGGCACAAATTCCATTTAAAGTGAACCAACCTTATACAGCTTAAATGTTGTCGTATCTGCGGCTAGCTATAAAGAACCTGAGTTTATACAATATAAAATGTTTTTCGTTACAAACAAACCAAACTGTCCTTGTTCTGCTCACAACCACACGGGGGCGTGTTAGCTACGATTTGCTCACGTTTCCATTTTTTTTTTTTTTACATTTGCGTTCCATGTGAGAAAACTTACGTAAGCATCGGTTGTTGGTGAAAATCTCTGCAAATTTCTCGCACTCGGGCTTGCTGTTCCCACTGCTGCTGCAGTCGCACCACGGCGACAGGGTGATGCTAAGGGAGCGCATGTAATTAGGCGTCATCACTGTACCTGCGAAAATTCAAGAAAATTACGTTTTTAATGACAATTTTTGAAAGTAAACAACGTATCACAGATGGACTCAAAGTTTCCTGTCCGATATTTTTTTGTGCGCAGCACTACGTTCACAGTTTTATTCTAATCGCGTTCAAATTTTGTGTGTTTGTAACAGAACGTAAGATTTCAACATACGCCCAAAATGGTACCTCCATGTTTCATTTTGAGGAAGTTATCAGTTGTTCTTCTCAAACAAGACTTACTTATAGGAACTTAACTGGTGATCCACCATCATGTCATTTTATGTCATAACAAGTTGTCTTTATTTATTCTTATTTTCTAGATAAACATTTATAAAGTCAATATTTGAGTGTGTGTGCAGAACACAGGTCCCAGTTTTTTTGGGACCGTGTTCAAATTGGACATTTGTTTGTTGTTTAATTATTTCCAAAAGGTCAGACGAAGACAAAATCGTACGAAAACCGAATACATTTTTCTCATCAGAAATAATGTAAATACAGTAAGTTCATTCCAGACAGCCAGAAATATTAGCACAAAACCCATTTAACAGGCAATAACTCTAGTTTTACGTGCAAAAAACAATGCAAAATACATATAAATGACGACTGAAATTGTTAAATTAAAAACTGCCGTCGTTTAACCAGGGTTGTGGAAATGGAGGCAAAAGTGGGCTTTTGTAAAGTTTGAAGATGTTTTACTGTCATTTCAATATGTATGATGAAAAAACTATTTCACAAATGTTAAGATAAAATAAAAAAATATAGCTGTGAAAGTTCAATTATACTGTTGCTTGAATCAAATTAAGAATGCAAAATGGTTTTGGAACAAGGATGAGGCGATAGATGAAAGGTAAAAATATAATACATCTATTTGTGGCAGCAAAGGAGAAAGTTATGTACAAGTTTCACTTTTGCATCTCGTTGCCAAGAACTCCATTCAAGTTAAAAACAGAGGCATCACTTGGTTTTAAAAATGGGGATGCTCAACCCCCAGGAGATGCATTAATAATAATACAATCATAATCATTTATTGTTATAGTTTGTATTATCCACTTATAAATATTTGTAATCAAGATAGTATCTACTTTACACGCTGATGTAAAGCAGATTAATGGTAATTGGGATTTGTTATATACTGTATATATTATATAAAAATATAATATATTATATGAGTATATATTATATACTGCATAAATAATATGTAAATATTACATAGATGTTATTTTATATTGCTACTATGGTACATTTTTAGTCTACTTTTATTTTAATTTTATTTTTTTTAAATTAAATCAACATACAAAAAAACAAGAGACACTTTCAATTAGTGCATCAACCCAAAAAACCTCCCTTCCCCATTCACACTCACACAAAAGGGGTTGTTTCTTTCTGTTACCAATATTTTGGTTCCCACAACATAGACAATACAGTCTGCAAGGGACACAGTCCCTGAAGCACACATGATTGTGTGCCGCTGGTCCACTAACATTTTCATTAATTATTATTTTTTATGTAATTGTTTTTATATTGTTTTACTTTCTTTTTTATCCAAGAAAATGTTTTTTACTTATATATCTTATCTTATTTTTTATTTTTTTTAAAAAGGACCTTATCTTCACCAAACCAGGTTGTCAATGAAATTGGATTTGTTTAAAGGGTTTTTAAAACCAGGTCCAGTCCAGATAATGTCCAAGTCGGGCTCAGCAACACACACCTTCATCCATGTACATTGACAAATTAGGGAACACAACAGATTGCATATAATTTATAAACAAAATTACATTTTCAAAAAAGCATTTATGTACAGTCCAGATTATGTCCAGGTCGGACTCGGTAACACACACCTTCATTTTTGTACACTCAAATTAGGGAACACAACAACAGATAGCATATATGTTGTTGTTGTTGCATATCTATGAACATAATTACATTTTCAAAATAGTCTACTTTATACCTTTTGTTTTCGCCCTCTTTTTGTGCCCTTGTGTGCATTATTCTTTCCATCCTTTGTAACTGAGCTACTGTGTGAAACAATTTCCCTTGTGGATCAATAAAGTTTGTCTAAGTCTAAAGGAAAACTTGACATATTGAAAATCTTATGTAAGTGAATAATGACAGTTTTTTTGTAGTTAAAATACTGAATAGATGTTTATTGGGATAACATCTGTTCAGTATTTTAACATGAAAGTGTTTGATTGTGAGGCATTAAAAGCCACAAAATGCAACGGGTCCATCAGACCCACAAACGCTGGCTGAGTAACAACAATATGAACATTACACAAGGGTTAATGTTACTCGCCACTTTATATTAAATTTGGTGGCAGTTTTGTAAAACAAAACTATTTTCTAAACCAAATTATTCATTTATCTACACTACCGTTCAAAAGTTTGGGGTCACCCAAACAATTTTGTGAAATAGCCTTCATTTCTAAGAACAAGAATAGACTGTCGAGTTTCAGATGAAAGTTCTCTTTTTCTGGCCAGTTTAATTGACCCCACAAATGTGATGCTCCAGAAACTCAATCTGCTCAAAGGAAGGTCAGTTTTGTAGCTTCTGTAACGAGCTAAACTGTTTTCAGATGTGTGAACATGATTGCACAAGGGTTTTCTAATCATCAATTAGCCTTTTGAGCCAAGGAGCAAACACATTGTACCATTAGAACACTGGAGTGATATTTCCTGGAAATGGGCCTCTATACACCTATGTAGATATTGCACCAAAAACCAGACATTTGCAGCTAGAATAGTCATTTACCACATTAGCAATGTATAGAGTGTATTTCTTTAAAGTTAAGACTAGTTTAAAGTTATCTTCATTGAAAAGTACAGTGCTTTTCCCTAAAAAATAAGGACATTTCAATGTGACCCCAAACTTTTGAACGGTAGTGTAGATATGTTCTAGATATGTTAATCCTGTCTTTTAAAGTAAAAAACCTAATTAAGGTTTTTACATGTGTTTTTCAAAAGCTAGTTTCTACCACGTTCCTTAAATAATTAGTTTTTAAGTGCATGTAAACATAAATGTGCGTGTATGCGGCCGAGATGTTGGAATGGGGGGTGGGGGGGGGGCTCTTCGGACGTCTTGTGTATAGGGACCCAGAATTTGGTGCTACACCCCTGCTTATGACTGTACTTGAAATCTCACCATGGGAATAACTATCTTTCATTTTGATGACATTTTTCCCTATTTCGATTATTGACACCCGACATTGAAAGCTGATTGTTTTGTTGAACAATGAATGGTCAATTACGAGGTGTCATAAAACGCTGTTGTTTTCCACAGAAAGGTTCATGAAGTAAAATAATTCCTAGCGGGATACATAACTCTTTTATCGGAGAAAAAGCACATGTGAGGTTAGAAGGTTGGAAGATTGGAAACACAGTCAAACAACACTTGTTTTGTTCAGTTTCAACTAAAAACTCACCGATGAGTCCCGAGTAGGAGAGCAGGCAGTCGGCGTAGTTCTCCCTCAGACATCCCGATATCGAGTGACTTTCTGGCTGACAGTTGCTAATAAAATCTGCCAGTCGGGACCTGACAACAAATGGCGTTGAAATAATGACACGTAGCAGGAAAATGTACACACTTCCTGAGAATTACCCGCCACTGAACTAGCCTAATTACAAATGGATGCTAACTGGTTTTATTCTGTACACTCACGACAATGCAAGCCTTCTAAAACTTACTGGCAAATATTTGGCCATCGCCATAATTATTGTTGTTTCTGAAATGTTTAAACATATTAAATCCTCCTGAGAAGCAGCGTCCACTGCAGTAGACGTTTGTGTTTTTCCTCAAAATGTGTAACCCCAAAGAGGATATACAACTTAATTGTTGAACTTTACTAATACTTTGGAGTGCATGACAAAACATTATTAATCACATGGTCCTTCATCAACAATCATTTAAATACACAACACAGCTGTAACGGAACGATTTCAGTATACATCGCGATGGACACGTAATCGATGACGATAAAATAATACATTCGATAAAATGTTAGAATTCATTTTTTCTTGTTTGTTGGAAGAACGCGGAGGTTTGCAAAGCAAGGTTGGTTGCAAGAACAAAGGCACTCGCTCTCTGGTAACCGAGCAACGCAGGAAGTGATCAGTGGGAGTGACACGCTAACAGCCAATCAGGTAGCAGTGTTAACTATCAAGGTTGGTTGTCCCGCGGTTGATTCTTGAGCGAGAAGAGAAACAAAAATTAAAAAATGAGCGCCGCAGAGAAGGAAGAAATTGCGGAAATTGACAGAATGGCAGTTTTTGGGATTTTCTCAAACGGACCGAAGTCAGACCAATGTGGTCTTTAAATGATGCATGACGCTCCTCCCCACAATGACCGGAAATACCACGCTGCCTTAGCCGCGCTTACCCTTTAGAGCACAGCTGTAACTTCCTGGCACTAAACCTGCAGGAAATAGTTCTTCTCAGGCTTCTCTATGTGTACGTTTTCACACTTTGCTTTATTTTCTTACCCTTTTTTGAGCATTTCTTACGTGTTCCTTATGTTTGCACCTGCATTTGAAGAAGTTATTATTAACCGTTTAAAGGGATTTTACAATTGGTGTTGACATTTCCTTTCCTTTCTGCCTTGATAGCTGAGGGGATTATAATCAGAGGAAGGTTACATTTGGAACAAAAATATTTACATTTAATAAATATACATATATATATATATATACATATACTGTATATGTATATATATATATATATATATATATATATATATATATATATATATATATATATATACTACCGTTCAAAAGTTGGGGTGACCCAAACAATTTTGTGGAACAGCCTTCATTTTTAAGAACAAGAATAGACTGTCGAGTTTCAGATGAAAGTTCTCTTTTTCTGGCCATTTTGAGCGTTTAATTGACCCCACAAATGTGATGCTCCAGAAACTCAATCTGCTCAAAGGAAGGTCAGTTTTGTAGCTTCTGTAACGAGCTAAACTGTTTTCAGATGTGTGAACATGATTGCACAAGGGTTTTCTAATCATCAATTAGCCTTCTGAGCCAATGAGCAAACACATTGTACCTTTAGAACACTGGAGTGATAGTTGCTGGAAATGGGCCTCTATACACCTATGTAGATATTGCACCAAAAACCAGACATTTGCAGCTAGAATAGTCATTTACCACATTAGCAATGTATAGAGTGTATTTCTTTAAAGTTAAGACTAGTTTAAAGTTATCTTCATTGAAAAGTACAGTGCTTTTCCTTCAAAAATAAGGACATTTCAATGTGACCCCAAACTTTTGAACGGTAGTGTATATATATATATACATATACTGTATGTATATATTAGGGGTGTGGGAAAAAATCGATTCGAATTCGAATCGCGATTCTCACGTCGTGCGATTCAGAATCGATTCTCATTTTTAAAAAATCGATTTTTTATTTATTTATTATTATTTAAAAAAAAACATTTTTTTTTTTTTTTTTTAAATTAATCAATCCAACAAAACAATACACAGCAATACCATAACAATGCAATCAAATTCCAAAACCAAACCCGACCCAGCAACACTCAGAACTGCAATAAACAGAGCAATTGAGAGGAGACCCAAACACGACACAGAACAAACCAAAAGTAGTGAAACCAAAATGAATATTATCAACAACAGTATCAATATTAGTTACAATTTCAACATAGCAGTGATTAAAAATCCCTCATTTACATTATCATTAGACATTTATACAAAAAAAAGTGGCTTACACTTGCATCACATCTCATAAGCTTGACAACACACTATGTCCAATATTTTCACAAAGATAAAATAAGTCATATTTTTGGTTCATTTAATAGTTAAAACAAATTTACATTATTGCAATCAGTTGATAAAACATTGTCCTTTACAATTATAAAAGCTTTTTACAAAAATCTACTACTCTGCTTGCATGTCAGCAGACTGGGGTAGATCCTGCTGAAATCTATGTATTGAATGAATAGAGAATCCTTTTGAATCGGGAAAAAAATCGTTTTTGAATTGAGAATTGTGTTGAATTGAAAAAAAAAATCGATTTTGAATCGAATCGTGGGACACCCAAAGATTCACAGGCCTAGTATATATATATATATATATACTGTATATATATATATATATATATATATACTGTATATATATATATATATATATATATATATATATATATATATATATATATATATATATATATATATATATATATATATATGTATATATATATACTGTATATATATATATATATGTATATATATATATATATATATATATATATATATATATATATATATATATATATATATATATATATATATATATATATATATGTCATAGAAATATCAATAATTAGTGATATTGACCAGCCCTTAATAGCATAAGCAATGTTCTAAAAGCTGTAAGGCGCAAACTACGGCAGGTTTTACACGAACGTTTCATACCAACAAACATATTTTAAAGCGCATGCAGAGGTATATAAAGCTCAACTAAGAAACAACTACATAAAGAGGTTGCCTACAGCCACAGCTGGTAATGCCAATCTTTTTTGAGGCGGTGCTAACTAGGAGTATTTGCTTTTGTACACTACACACCTGGTAAATATTAGAGGTTTGAGTAGACCGGTGGTTTGCAACCTTTATCAGTCCTGGCAATGCTTAAAAAATACGGTAAATATTGTACATATTACATATTGTTATGAACGTGTCTGTTACTACATTATATAAAGATTTGCAGTGTGTATATAAAACGTTGATGGAGGGTTTTAAAGTTGTTTTGGAGGGCTTTGAAGGCTACAGCAGTGATTCCCATTAGCCGCATCTTGCAAGCGTTTTTTTTATCATCTTTAAAATCCTTAAAAAAAATAGTCTTGTGTGTTCTTGTCTCTCATTATAACTGTGAACTATAGGCAAAATTACAAAAAACGTGATGTTCCCCTTTAAGAGAAAAATAATTTGATTATATATACAAAGTAAGTTTTTTAATTGAGGATAGATAGTACTGCTTCAACACAAATACAAAAAGATTTTTTTTATCAAAGCTTTTTAGTCCCACTTATCACATAAGATCATAACATTTTTATGACTGGTAACTATTCTCTTTTGGTTCTTGTTATTTTAATGTACACCCTGTATTGAACATTAGAACATATGAATTTAAGCTCAAAAAAGAAAAAACAAACCCTCCAAAGGCCTCCATACCTAAACTGGTGTATTTTTAAAGTTTCTTCGAATTGTTTCCTGCTTTTTTACATGTCCTATAATTTATCCCGATTGGTTTAATAGTTCTGACCTGAGACCTTCTCTGTTCAAATACGATAACTCCGATCCGTGGGGGAGGGACACACAATGGCACGGCGGCGATAGCTGCATTTTAAAAAGCACACAACCTAGCAATTTTCCTTCCATTAACACAGCGAGCGTTCTGCTTTCTTCATGTAAGGACGGTGTTTATCTCCTCTTGAATAGACAAAGAGAATTAAACGCTTTCTCCACATAATGTGCCGCTAGTTTAGCTAAAGTCTGCCATTTCCCGCCAACTTTGTGAACTCACCTGCAGATGTAGTTGGTCTTGCAGGCGTTCTGCAGAGACAAACAGTTGGGCTTGTCCTTGTCCTCGTAGGAGCAGACGGGCACGATGGTCTGACGGCGGCGTTCGGCGCACGCCGTCTGATCGCCGGCCGGGCAGGAGCAGAACAACATGCCGTAGCTGTATTTATTGGGAACCTATGTTGGGAAATAGAGGGTATGGCGTTGAGGCCTCTTGGTATTAAAGAGAGGCGCGTCTCCATTACCTTGTCAAAGAATTGTCTCAAGGCCTTTTGACATTTGCGCTTGTTGCAAACCTCCGACGCCGACACTCTGTTGGTGCACGGGTTGATGTAGGCCGAGCGGTACTTCTTGCACGTGTCGTTAAGGTTGCACGCCTTCGCCGCGTTCAGACAGTTGTTCTCTTTGGTGGGCGCTGACTCCGCTGAGGGACACAATGACCACTCAAATCACTTAGAGAAGCCACAGGATTGATATCTTGCCACTTGTTGCAAGGCGGAATTCATAGGAAATAATATCCAACCCATCAGCCAATGGGGAAAAAAACGATGGAAATTACTCTGAAATGATTAGTAATTTTTAAAAAAAAAGATCCAGGGTTGTGCAATATTGACGATATAAGATTGAAATTACTCAAATTTGGCCAAGAGTAGAGCTTTTCATAAGTCGTATCGTGACAATGCATGTTGATGACAAATTTGATAGCGAAAAGAAAATGACTGCATTCTCAACGCAATTTAGCCTCTTTATTATTGAAATAAATTTAAAAAATGACATGCGAATAAAAAAAACAATACAAATTTGTAAAGTAATTATAATTAGTTACATATATAAAAATGTTAGTTACCGTATATGCACACAAGATTGACACCTTATGGACAGCCACTGGTTGCTAGGCGGAATTCACAATCAAGTCTAACCCTTAAGCCAATGGAGTAAATGGGCTAATGCGATTTAGATGGCAACACGCTGAGATAATCACTCTTATGCATATTATTTGGGGGGGGGAAAGAAAAGAAAATGAACTGAAAATGTGTGAACATTTATATATAATGGTAAAATTTAATAGAATAATAACTAATATTGTGTAAGTATTAGTTCATTTATTAATATCCAATTAAAAAACAGCATAGGCATTTTAATCAGTAAATGAAAGCATCATTATTCCACTTGTAATATTAATTCTTCATCTTTGAGTGGAAAAACTGACAGATATGACCTGTTTAATGTGAATATACCCACATTACATTAGTAATTTATTACACCTGACATTCCTCCTTATGTATGTGTATATATATATATATATTAGGGCTGGGCAACGATTAAACATTTTAATCATAGTTAATCGCACTATTTCTCTGATTAATCACGATTAACTGCATTGTATACGCAAAACCCAATAATGAATTCAAAAGTAGTGTGTAGTCCACCTTTATTGGAATATTCTCCCATATGAACAAAAGCGCCAAAACATTTGTTGTGCAAACACAATTTAAATCAGTACTTGTTAAACAGCAGCAGTTAAATAGCATATTTTATGAAAATCAACTCAAAAAATGTCAATACAAAAATTCAAGTTTATTGCCACTGCCAGGGTATTTAAGTTATCCTGTTTGTTATGGAAAATAAATATGATCTACATACAAATCCCTGAGCCACAATCATAACATCCCAACAGGCAATTTCTGAGGTAACAGCAGAAACATTTTCCTCTAATTTTCCTTTCCATAAAGCCTCTCCTCTGTTTTCATTATAGACAGAACATGTGAATGCAGCACCCACCTTTCATCAACATAATGCACTGTAACTCCGAGGTAATTATGCTTACCGATTGATGTCCAGTAGTCCCCACTGAGAGCAACTACAGCTGCACGTTGTAAAGTTGTCACTTTTACAGTCCTCTCCTTTTCATACAAGTCGTGTATTCTTGTTGCGTCTTGATGGCGGCTCATCCGTGCTGTCACTTGTTGCGATTCACACAATGTTTCTCAGGCGGGCGTCTTCCACAACACTAATGGGCCTACAGTCTGTAACTATCCACTTCGCTATGGCATTTGTTAGCTTCTCTTGCTCTCGTTTATCTATACTTCTCCCGCACGCTGCATTTAACGTAGTCTGCCGAAGCCTGGCTCCACTTTCTGCTTTGTTGAATGGTTTGCTCTCGCATCAACAGTGTGCTTCGCGTTAAGGTGATATTTCAGACTGGAAGTACTCCTGTGATAAGAAAATTCAGCTTGGCAGTGGCTACAAACCACTTTGCTTCTGTCAAATCCGCCACCTGGAAGTACTTTATAATGAAAATGACCCTGTAAAAGTTCTGTTGAGTTACCCTTCTTCTCCATGCTTGTTTTGTTTTCTTCCGCGTTCTCCTTCCTTTTCCGCAGGAAACCGCAATAGGCGTTAACAAAATAAAAGCATGTAAACAACATACGCAAATGCGCAATAAAAAAATTGTTGGCGTTAATAGTTGATGCGTTAACTCGAAATTAACGCATTAATTTGCCCACCCCTAAATTATATATATGTATATTTATATATATGTATATATTTATATATATGTATATTTATATATATGTGTATATTTATATATATGTATATATGTATATGTATGTATGTATGTATATGTATATATATGTATATATATATATATATATATATATATATATATATATATATATATATATATATATATATATATATATATATGTATGTATATATAAATATATATGTATATATATACACACATACCGTATTTTTCGGACTATAAGTCACAGCTTTTTTCATAGTTTGGCCGGGGGTGCGACTTATACTCAGGAGCGACTTATGTGTGAAATTATTAACACATTACCGTAAAATATCAAATAATATTATTTAGCTCATTCACGTAAGAGACTAGACGTATAAGATTTCATGGGATTTAGCGATTAGGAGTGACAGATTGTTTGGTAAACGTATAGCATGTTCTATATGTTATAGTTATTTGAATGACTCTTACCATAATATGTTACGTTAACATACCAGGCACGTTCTCAGTTGGTTATTTATGCTTCATATGACGTACACTTATTCAGCCTGTTGTTCACTATTCTTTATGTATTTTAAATTGCCTTTCAAATGTCTATTCTTGGTGTTGGGTTTTGTGAAATAAATTTCCCCAAAAAATGGGACTTATACTCCAGTGCGACTTATATATGTTTTTTTCCTTCTTTATTATGCATTTTTGGCCGGTGCGACTTATACTCCGAAAAATACGGTAAATATATACATACAGCAAATATGTATATAAAGATATATGCATATGTATACACACATACTGTATATGAGTGTGTAGCAAAGGGCTGTGTGTGTGTATGTATGTGTGTGTGTGTATGACTAAGATAGTGAAGCTGTAGGTCAGCATGACTTCATACAGCACAAACAGCCCACAGCAGGAGAAAACCTTTTCTATTTTGCTGCTCTTAACAAGTCCACTATGAGGTCATTTTTGACTAATTTAAAGACATTCTACTGTCTTAAGGCTCATACGTAATTATATGACAATGAAAACATCCTTCTGAAACATGTTTTTAATAGTTGATAGTCAATCCCCAGGTACATATGCTTGCAGACATAGACACCCCAGGTCAAAGACAAAACAAATGTCACATTTCAGCCCTACAGCAAGCCCACCATGGGGCCATTGATGTTTACAAACATAGGAATCTGACCTATTACCCCTGCAAAACCTGTTCTGGAAACAAATAGGGCTCAGGTTTTATAGTAAAGATGCTACCTTTAGGCTGCTTAGACTCACACTGACAATGGGTCTCCATTAGGGATGTTCCCCCCAGGGTTTTATGCTGCTGATTCCCATCATCCACGAGCGCCATCGGCCAATACCAATACTGATCACATGTATTTACTCCACGTTTTTTATGCATGAGTGCTATTGACAGTTTTACAATATCAACACAATATTTGAAGCAGTTCCTTATTTTATTTTATTACATACAATTGTTTCAGCAAAACAAAGACCATCCATTTTTACCGCTTTTCTCTACACAGTAACTAAACAAGCAAAAACTACTATCTCCTACAATACTTACTGTATTTAAATATTTTGGTTATTGCCCTTATTAGTCTTCCTGTGTCCAGATAATCTGTTGTTAAATTAGCCTCTCTTTAAATCATATTAATCTACTTTTTAATTTTATGTTAATATCTGCCCCCTCGCGACCTTGAAAGGAACTAGCGGTAAGAAATGGATGGATGGATTGATCTGCTTACCTTCTGCATGCCGCAACATCATTCCATCTACACTTTTTACACTCTACTAAGCACTTATTTCTTGGTTTTGTTAGAGTGTCCGCCCTGAGATCGGTAGGTCGTGAGTTCAAACCCCGGCTGAGTCATACCAAAGACTATAAAAATGGGACCCATTACCTTCCTGCTTGGCACTCAGCATCAAGAGTTGGTATTGGGGGTTAAATCACCAAAATGATTCCTGAGCGCAGCCACTGCTGCTGCTCACTGCTCCCCTCACCTCCCAGGGGGTGAAACAAGGTGATGGGTCAAATGCAGAGGACAAATTTCACCACACCTAGTGTGTGTGTGACTATCAGTGGTACTTTAACTTTAACTTTAAATTGCTCTTGGTGTGTAGCATCTTTAGCTTTGTCCTCCAGTGATAATGTAACTAAGAAATGCAGTTTAATTGCCGTAATTGAGGTGATTATTATAGGGGAGCGGCTCCACACATTGTATTGGGACACATAATTAGCTGCTAGCCGCTTGTCAGCCGGGGAACTAAAATTAAAGTTCCATTGGCAGCAAAACAGGCCCAGAGCATAATACTACTCTTTATTAGTGTCAAAAAATTATCTTGTTTACTCACATATTTATGTCGCAAATGTATAATGAACACAAAATACAAATATCATAATGACAAAAAACTATGGAAGTAGAATTGTCTCACATCAACTTATATATATCAATATGATATTAATACATATGCATATATTAATAATTATACAAATAAATAAATAATTTGTATAAATAAACGCATATTTGTAAATATATTTTTGAGATTTGAAAATATATACAAATAAAATGTATAAATATAAAAATGTGACATACAAATAAATCAAGAATTTGTATAAAATAAACGTGTATTTGTAAATATATTTTTGAGATTTGAATATAAATGTACTTGATTTTGTATTTGTATTGAATTTGCATATGTGGATCGCTTTTTTGCTTTTGTGTCGATGAGAGATTCCTCCCACAAACCAGATGCACAAATAAATGTGACCTACACACTCCCCTGAGCAACCAGCAGAGGGCACTGCAGCCAGAGCGGTCTGGGTCACAGAGCATTATATGCATTATATGCATTATATGCAAAATGCCCGTAGTTCTCTGCACAAAAACAATGCACGTCTTTACAGAAAGAACACACAACGGAAGGAACGCAAGGAATTTATGGATTTCACCATCTACGGTCCGTAATATCATCAAAGGGTTCAGAGAATCTGGAGAAATCACTGCACGTAAGCAGCTAAGCCTGTGACCTTCGATCCCTCAGGCTATACTGCATCAACAAGCGACATCAGTGTGTAAAGGATATCACCACATGGGCTAAGGAACACTTCAGAAACCCATTGTCAGTAACTACAGTTGGTCGCTACATCTGTAAGTGCAAGTTAAAACTCTCCTATGCAAGGCGAAAACCGTTTATCAACAACACTCAGAAACGCCGTCGGCTTCGCTGGGCCTGAGCTCATCTAAGATGGACTGATACAAAGTGGAAAAGTGGTCTGACGAGTCCACATTTCAAATTGTTTTTGGAAACTGTGGACGTTGTGTCCTCCGGACCAAAGAGGAAAAGAACCATCCGGATTGTTATAGGCGCAAAGTTGAAAAGCCAGCATCTGTGATGGTATGGGGGTGTATTAGTGCCCAAGGCATGGGTAACTTACACATCTGTGAAGGCACCATTAATGCTGAAAGGTACATACAGGTTTTGGAGCAACATATGTTGCCATCCAAGCAACGTTACCATGGACGCCCCTGCTTATTTCAGCAAGACAATGCCAAGCCACGTGTTACATCAACGTGGCTTCATAGTAAAAGAGTGCGGGTACTAGACTGGCCTGCCTGTAGTCCAGACCTGTCTCCCATTGAAAATGTGTGGCGCAATATGAAGCCTAAAATACCACAACGGAGAGCCCCGGACTGTTGAACAACTTAAGCTGTACATCAAGCAAGAATGGGAAAGAATTCCACCTGAGAAGCTTAAAAAATGTGTCTCCTCAGTTCCCAAACGTTTACTGAGTGTTGTTAAAAGGAAAGGCCATGTAACACAGTGGTGAACATGCCCTTTCCCAACTACTTTGGCACGTGTTGCAGCCATGAAATTCTAAGTAATTATTATTTGCAAAAAAAAAAAAGTTTATGAGTTTGACCATCAAATATGTTGTCTTTGTAGTGCATTCAACTGAATATGGGTTGAAAAGGATTTGCAAATCATTGTATTCCGTTTATATTTACATCTAACACAATTTCCCAACTCATATGGAAACAGGGTTTGTATATTGAAATCTCAAAAATATATTTACAAATACACGTTTATTTATACAAATTCTTGATTTATTTGTATGTCACATTTTTATATTTATACATTTTATTTGTATATATTTTCAAATCTCAAAAATATATTTACAAATACGCGTTTATTTATACAGATTATTTATCTGTATATCACATTTGTATTTGTATATTTATTAATATATGCATATGTATTAATATCATATTGATATATATATATATATATATATAAGTTGATGTCAGACAATTCTACTTCCATACAAGAACAGGTTAATTCACACACGCACACACACACACACACTCATTCTTGTATTTGTTACCTTATTAAGACTGAAAAATGCCTACCTCTTTAGGACCACCCTTTCTAGATATATAAAGATTTGTATTTACAACATTAATAATATATACGTACTATGCAAATATGAAAAAGGTAAGCTTTTACTTATTTTTGAATTTTTTGGTGATAGGTTGATTGGCAACACTAAATTGGCCCGAGTGTGTGAATGTGAGTGTGAATGTTGTCTGTCTATCTGTGTTGGCCCTGCGATGAGGTGGCGACTTGTCCAGGGTGTACCCCGCCTTCCACCCGAATACAGCTGGCACCCCCTGCGACCCCGAAAGGGACAAGCGGTAGAAAATGGATGGATGTTTGTAATTGGTTTCTAATTTTCATTATTTACTTCAAGTTATTACAGTATGTCTCTATATGCATTTTTTTAATTTATTTTTTTTAATAAATTTTGGCCTTAGCGAGCGCATTTCAATTTCTTACACACACTTGTTATTACATATGTTGGCCAGAGGGGGAACACTTTTAAAACCGACACACAGTCAATTTGAAAAAATCCTCCTTTTTGGGACCACCCTAATTTTGATAGATTTCACCACCAGGTGTGCAAATGAGACATTTTCTATTAGATCAGAATCAGAATGAGAAGTACTTTATTAATCCCCGAGGGGAAGTTAAGACGCAATGGTTTTCCGTATTGGGACCATGATTTCGGTCCTAACTTGTTCACCGGTCCACATATGGAAGGTACTTTTCCTTGTTGACGTCTCAAGAAGGGTAGAAATACAAGAACACACACACACACACACTTACACTTATATATATATATATATATATATATATATATATATATATATATATATATATATATATATATATATATATATATATATATATATATATATATATATATATATATATATATATATATATATATATATATATATATACACAGTACAGGCCAAAAGTTTGGACCCACCTTTTATTTATTTTCATGACTATTTACATTATAGATTGTCACTGAAGGCATCAAAACTATGAATGAACACATGTGGAGTTATGTACTTAACAAAAAAAGGTGAAATAACTGAAAATATGTTTTATATTCTAGTTTCTTCAAAATAGCCGTCCTTTGCTCTGATTACTGCTTTGCACACTCTTGGCATTCTCTCGATGAGCTTCAAGAGGTAGTCACCTGAAATGGTTTTCACTTCACAGGTGTGCTTGAAGCTCGTCAAGAGAATGCCAAGAGTGTGCAAAGGTTGTGGTTCAAATTTATCATATTCCTCTTATTTTGTCTTTCCTTTAAGGCTTAAGGTGTAAGGCTTTTCCTTGTTATATAATAAAAAATAAGTTTAATATCAATATCACAGTGTTAAGATAATTTTCCTTGTGGCCCATAATAAAGTATAATAAAAACTATTCTACTATTAATAATAATAATAATATGATTAATATGCATTACTCAACATGTAAGTATGGCCGAGGCATCCGGGGGTAGCCATTTTGGGCGCTCAATAACATTTCTATGTGACAAAATGTCAAAGAACATTGACACAGGGATTGAGTCATGATGTGTCAGTGTGTGTGTGTGTTTACTGACATTTTTGGCTTGAGTCACCATCGCGATGGCACGTGACGCACCTCAAAGTGTCCGGACCGCGGTACTTTCTGAAGAACGTTTACTTCACTTTTGTAAACAATATGTTGTTTGATTTTAGGGCCACTTGGCTTTATGTTTACAGCATTCAATGAGAGAGAGCAATGGACTGGAAAACCAAGATGTATGGACTGTATTGGACATCTTCCAGTTGGCTACAAGGAAGACCAGCAAGGAGAGTCCTGGTAGAACTTGTGAGTACCACAAGTATTAATATTTTATCATCAATTGCTTTCTTCAAGCTTCTGGTTGGCTCAACTGGCCGTATGGTTCGGTGTTACAGCGCCACCTGTTGTTTTGGCACGTGTCTGACAGCCTGACTATATGTTTTAATGTACATAAGGCCATTTTTAAAAACCCCATGTGGCTTTTATAGTTTCATACATAAACATGAATGATGTCACCACACAAGTTGTTACACAATGCTGATCCCAGCTACTCAGGTATGCACGGCACGCGTCAGCTCGTCTTATCGAAAAACTGCATCATGCACGCGATTTTTGTGCTTGAGTGAAAACTGTGACCCCCTTCCCTCCCTCATTTTTGTGTTAAAACACTCCTTGTTTTGATTCATAGCTCGCCTTATTCCTTATCTGCACGCCACCTTCGCCATTTCTTTTCCAATTTCATTTGTTTTCCTGCAATCCTTCACTGCCCTCCATTGCACTGCATGTGGGAACATAGTAAATGATAAAGAAAAGTCACAATTAAACGCTATTAAATGTTATGTTCCCTCATTTCACTATAGAATATGACACAGGTCATTACAAGAGTAATAACAATCTGTTTAGGTGCACTAGTTTTCATCAATTTAGTAGAAAAACATTCAAAACATAAGCATATTATGTTAAAATTACACTTATGACAGTAAACCTAGAAGAATGTGCAATAACTTAACAGAAAAATAGTTAAATCCTCCCACAACATACTCCACAAATATGGCTGACATTAGTCAAAAAAGGGCCATTCCACCGAATCGGTGCCATTTGTCCCCGGGAAAATAAAACGTATAAATGCTCAATAAAAATGTAAAATACAATGACTGATAGATACGATACTGATATTGGAGCTTTTTGTTCATTGGCCGATACCGATATTGAAGCCTTAAAGTCTGATATCAGCACGAATCATGCATACTTTAAGTATTTTGTAGTGGGGAACGTTGGGTGGAGTTTTTTCTTGCCCTGATGTGGGATCTGAGCCGAGGACGTCGCTGTGGCTTGTGCAGCCCTTTGAGACACTTGTGATTAAGGGCTTTATAAATAAACTTTGATTGATTGAACGTCGAAAAAGGTTTAATCAAGTAAAAAGAGTTAAACAGTAAAGAATGGTATGTATGAAAAACACTACCCTATTCAGTGTTTCCCATAAACTGCCAAGATACCTGTGGCGGTGGGGGCGTGGCTATGGGCGTGGTCACCATGGCATCATCAAGTAATTTGCATAATTTACTACAATGATATGATTTTCTCTAAAAAGGCTCAAAAAATGTATACTTACTAATTAATAATAACAGTTTTGTTTTAAACGTCCATCCATCCATCCATCCATCCATTTTACAATATAATTACAACATTTTATGTACATATTTATATACAGATTTGAACAATAAGTTATTCACTGAGATATATTTATTAATTGTGGTTCTTACAAAAAATATATCTTATAAAATATAAAAGCTAAAATGTCTCTTAAAGCTCTGCCCCTTTAATTAGTGCATACTAAATAATTTAACTTTAGCCTACTACTACAACCATATTATTTACCAGCAACATAAAGTGAAACAGAGGCAGAGGTGTCCTGCCACAGTCAGTAACAAATAAACAGAAAACAGTAGTGGTCAAATACAAATAAGGCAACAAGAGAAGTATCCTACACTTCTCTTTTGTAAAGTAAATCTGAACAGCCTATATGGGCATCTACATCAACTATATGATTTTCCTGAGAAGCTGGACAGGACACACACAAAAAAAAAAAAGAAATTTACATTTTTTAAATTTTTTTTATTTGTGGCGGACGTAATTCTTTCGTGGCGGGCCGCCACAAATAAATGAAAGTGTGGGAAACACTGCTATTTATTATTATTATCCGTCTGGAAAGGACTTACAGTATGTTCTCTTTAAGTTGAAGTGGAGTGCTGATTTGTTCGTTGACGACACTTTGTGGTCACAATAATTAACTAGGTTAAGCTCATAACATAGTATGTCAAATGACGCGGACACAATTGTTTCTGGATACTTTGTTATATTTGTAAGTAATATGCAACTATAATATTCGATACTTGTTAATATAGACAAATGTGCTGTTTTAGACAGCAATATTGTTCACTTAAGGACACTTATTACGTATGTCAAGCTTGTGTGCTATTGTGTGCTTAGCTGTTGCGTAGCTCCTAACCCTAAGTAGCCTGTGGCATACCATGTTTACCTTTTGTATATGACCTGACTAAAATACAAGACAAGACCAACATTGTGTGCTTATTGAAGGATATTGAGATGTTAACTGGTTGTCCAGTTTTGCACGAGCAGAACTGCTTGTATCAGAGATCATACCAGTTGTTTTACATGCAAGGAGATATAATTCCATACATCTTTTTTACTGATATAGCTCTGATATCAATAAATATTAACACCCTTAGCTTACCGGTACATTTCTTTGGAAAAATAGCATTTGTTGCGTGTCCCGGATTCCTAAAATGAGAATTTACCATGAAATATAATTATTTAAATCCTTCTGAAATTTTATATTTTTGATGTACTTATTTTTGTATCACAATTATACTTTTATACTTAACTTAAGGAGGAACTCCCTTTTTTGGGATCGATCATTATGAAAGACATGACGGTGGATGGAATTTGTTTTTTAATGCATTCTAAATATTAAATATACGTAAATAAAAGTCTGCTTACAGCGCAGCCAATGGGAGCTCCACTATTCTGCCCATAAAATCCCATAAATAACCATTGAAAAAGCGCTGACAATACTCCATTTACATTTAGTGACAGCCATTTAGGACCTGAAACTGGCGAGAACGACACGAAAAGACGCTTGGTACCCCACCCTGTTTCTTTGCGAGGATAATGAGACACTCTTCATCTAAATGGGAATATATGAACATCCTAGCAGTCCTAATGACAGCAGACATTGTACAGTAAGTGATGTTTTATTATGTTTGTTGGCTCTCATAAAGTCTGCTGTGAATAATACTTAAGGAAAAAAAACAGCAAACATTGTGATGCGTTTTTTAAATGAATGGACCGCGTATGTTTAAAATTATTAAAATACAAATTAAATATTTTTATAAATGTGCCGGTTACTACATAACATGTTTACATGCATCATGTATATACAACTTTAATGGAAGTTTTTGGATGTTTTTTTAAGGGCTTTATAGGAAGAATTGCGCGGCTCCCATAGACTCCATTGTAAGCAGACTTTTGATTGCATTTATTTAATATTTAGAATGCATTAAAAAAAACATCTATCGTCATGTCTTTCATAATGATTGTGAACGACAGGCAAAATTCCCCAAAAAGTGCAGTTCCCCTTTAAGTTTATTTAAAACATAATAATAATTGAAATTCCCACTTAAGTCATGTCCCTAGGTTTTCATTCAGTCCTGTTATACATTACACATTACGCCTCTGAAAAAATTTGGAATATTCCACGAGTCACCTGGTCCACAGGAAGTTGCATCATTCGGATCCTCTGCAGGCCATGGGAAGACCAAAAGTGAATATTTGATGGTATTCTAATCATTATAATCATTTTTGTTGAATCACAAATGTGCACTAATGCCATGTGCCTGTATTTCATGTATTTGCTAATTTTATGCTAAAACCCCCACTCCCGTTACTTTCAGTCCTGTTACTCGCATGAGTCATCTTCAGCCTGAGAGCCATGAAGTCAATACACATTTTTGAGTGGTTCAATGTGCATTATCAGTTTTTGTTGGAAAAAAAGACCAAAATTTAAGTGTATTTTGAGAGCGTTACAACAAGCAAATGGCATCGACTCAGTGGAGTGTTCCTTAAACAAGATTAGACTGCCAATTAGATCCACTCATAGCATGCTATGTATGAAGGTATTAGGATATCTTACTAAAGTGAAATGCTATTACGTTCAAACAAGACAGTTTCCAGCAGCACTTCCTATGCGCAAAAAATAAAAAAAACAAGACAAAATCTACCTCCACACACCACAAATACACAAAAATACATAAAGAAGAATGCATTTTAGTATATTTTGACACTAAAACCCACTACTTTGACATATTTTCAAAGCATTTACTGTAATTTCCCCTCCATCAAATTATTAAAATATCTATCTTGAAAATGTCAGATTTCTACCGAGTGACTTTTTGCACGCAATCCTTAAATACAAAGCTGTAATGACACATGATTAGCGGGTTAACAGGACATGGTGCAGTGGTACACGGTCATATAGCAGAACACACGTACACACACACACACACACCAGTGCAAAGTGTTGAGAATGGAGACAAAGTGATGTGCAGTGGGTGACAGTGTCAGATAACAGCTCCAGCTAATGGACATCCCGAGGGCAGCAGTGGACGACAAATGCAGTATAAGGTAGTACAAGCGCTGCTGTGATTTGGACTTACCAGCAATGATGGGGGCCAAGTGAAAGATATCCGACAGGCGGCTGTTGACCGCCTCGTATGGAGAATATTCCAGTAGGTCGTTA
>NC_084738.1:14085224-14102724 GCF_033978785.1 Entelurus aequoreus
TTCTTTCGTTGCCTGTGATTGAGTCGTAGTCCGAGGCAAAGTCTAGTGCTTTGGTCAGTAGGTCTTGTGTGATGGAAGGGTAAAATTCTTCGACATCGAAGGAGATAAAGTTGTGCTGTTGTTTGTCTTGGATGTTGCTGAACCATTTGATTACTGCTGATGTATTTCTCCATTGGTTGAGTGGTGTTTTGTCTGTAATTTTTGTGTTGATTCTGTCCAGGATTATTTTGCAGATTTTTCCTATTTCGGATTTAGTTGGGTTTATTAGTCGGCATGATGGGTTATTTGCGAAGTTGGGTTTGTGGTCCTTCAATGTGATGAAGGCTTCCTTGTTGGCTGTAGCGTCCACCCTGTCCTCGATGTCCAGTTCAGCCGCACACTTTACTGGACAGAAGCATCACCAAATCATACAAAAAAGCACAACCCAACACTTTACAGAGCATCCACCTGGAAAACAAACGGATTGCGGCTGAACTGGACATCGAGGACAGGGTGGACGCTACAGCCAACAAGGAAGCCTTCATCACATTGAAGGACCACAAACCCAACTTCGCAAATAACCCATCATGCCGACTAATAAACCCAACTAAATCCGAATGTCGCAATAGCAATTCTTTCAATCTTTGTAGATGATGCTACATATGTACAAAATAAACCACATGATGTTAGTATATCAGTCGAGGAAAATGATCAAACTACTGTAATTGTAAAAAAAACAAAAAAAACAACAACATTATGATTTTTACAATTTCAGAATGTGCTTGTTCTATTTTTTTTTCCAAACAAAGAAAACAATCTCAAGTTGTCTTTATTTTTAAGTTATCGTGCCGGGACTTTACCAGTCCAGCCCACTTGGGAGTAGATTTTTCTCCATGTGGCCCCAGATCTAAAATTAGTTTAACACCCCTGGCTTAAACAATGCAAAATGTGCTTATTGCAGCCAATAATCCATATTGTTAAACAAATCATCAGCATTTTTTGCATACGATTAAAGATTTGTTGTGCTCCTGAGTTCATGTAAAAGTTGAAGTACCACTGATAGTCTCTCACACACACACACACACACACACACACACACACACACACACACACACACACACACACACACACACTCACACACACTGGGTGTGGTGAAATTACCTTCTGCATTTGACCTATCCCCTTGTTCCACCCCCTGGGGGGTGAGGGGAGCAGTGAGCAGCAGCGGTGGCTGCGCTCAGGAATCATTTTGGTGATTTAACCCCCAATTCCAACCCTTGATGCTGAGTGCCAAGTAGGGAAGTAATGGGTCCCATTTTTATAGTCTTTGGTATGACTATTTGGTTTGAACTCATGACATACCGATCTCAGGGCGGACACGCTAACCACAAGGCCACTGTCATCAATTTGAATTAATTATTATTATTTATTTAGTTTATTTATTTTTATTTTTCAGTATCAATGCGGGGGATGTTTTCTTCCACCTGGGGGGTGGAGAGGGCGTATCAGAAAATAATTGAGAAGAGCAGTGGTTCTCAAACTTTTTTCACCAAGCACCACCAGAGAACACTCCAAGTTCACCATAATGACCAACATTAAAATAGAGTAGCCTAGTAGGCCTAAATATTCATTAAAACAAGACAGTGGTTTTAATTAACAAGTATATTTAATATTTTTGTCTACTGTAACACTACACACAGTTTGAACAGTAATACTGTTTGAATATTTAATTAGGTGATTATTTGGCTGTACGCGTACCACAGTTTGAGAATCTCTGAAGTAAACTCACTATTCTGAACTGTTGCACACAAAAGGGTGACAATTTAGTCAAAACATGCACCCCTACTGTGTTGCCTGTGCTATTATGTTTCTGACAAATACACCACATAGTGGCGCTATAAATTCATCCCCTTATGAGTTGGACTGACTTGAGATTTCTCTCATTTTTATAATTTTATTTCCGACACAATATCCAAAATAATTTCTATTAACATATTTTAAAACAGAATATACTGAAACAATGTAATCTGAAAAAGTACATTAAAATGAATGAAAATTAACAGTAATCATCAAACATGTAGTTACATTTTTATACATCATATTAGGATTCATAATCAACTACTAAATGCAATATATTGTGATTTAGGGCTATATAAATAAACATTGATTGATTGATTGATTGATAATAAAGTGTGGAGGGCTTTGTAATTGTTATTCTAGTTTTTTTCCTGCTGCTTTTATTTATTTATTTATTATTGTTGTTGATTTTTACTGCGATATGGATCCCATGAGTTTGAAAATATTGGATTAAAAAAATAATCATGATACGGCACAACATGAGGTATATCGTTACAGGATACATTATCATATAGTTACAGTACATCCTCACATGATTACAGTAATAAACCCACTCATTATTTCTGTGATTTATTACTCCGTATACACTTCAACTTTAGTAGGGATTTAAATCTTGCAACAACTCACAATTCCACTCGATTCCGATACTTGGGGTGACGATTCGATTCATAATCGATTCTTGATTCATCACGATTCTCGATTCTAAACCAATTTTCGCAGTATGTTATTTGATACAAAAATGGTTTTAAAACCATTTTAAAACACATACTTAAGTGCAGAGATGGCCTAAAAACATATTTTTCAAAATATATTCTTGAAAACAAAATGTATTCTTTAGAATTATGAATCGATTTAGAATTGGAATACATAATAATTGCGATTCGGATATGTTTCGATTTTTTTTGAGCACCCCTAAACTTTAGAGCAGTGGTTCTTAACCTGGGTTCGATCGAACCCTAGGGGTTCGGTGAGTCGGCCTCAGAGGTTCGGCAGAGCCTCCGCCGCGGAGGTCAAGACACGCCCGACTCATCCTGTAAATAAAAACTTCTCCTTGTCGGCGTATTGTGGATACCCCCAAACAATGTTCCCTCTAATTTTCCATATGTGCATGAGCAAACGCAAAAACTCCTTGAGCATTCAGTGGAGCACATGTGAGCGACGTCAGACCTGCAGCACACCTGTCCCAAACCTGACTAAATAACAAGTTCAATGTTTTATTATTGTAATCAAATGACAGCAGTCATTTCCATGAGATTATTTTCTAATATAAGTGTTTTGGCCCACTTACAATGACTATAACATAATGTTTTTCATGAGCTGTGTACTAGTATTATATGTCTGGGGGGGGTCCTACTTTAGAAATAATGTGTACCCCTTTCCGATATCGCATTTAGTTCCCACTAAAACATTCACATGTTGCACAATGAGATGTAAACATGGGATGATGTGTACATTCCTGTAACTTTCTGTTTGTAAAATATACCTTTATTAGTATTTCTTTAATATAATAACATCATTTTATGATTACGGTTCGGGTTCGGTGAATGCGCATATGAAACTCTCTTTAGCGCCGCCATAGTGGCTCCCTGGACCTCTTTCAGAGATGTGTGAAAATGAAAAAAGTTTTGATATATTTTCAGTAGGAGAACAAACATGACACAAACCTTCCTAATTGTTAGTAAATCCCACTGTTTATGTTATACATGCTTCCCTGATGAGAGTATTCGGCAATTTCAGCGATCCTTGAACTCATCGTAGTTTGTTTACATGTACAGCTTTCTCCGATGCTGCCACAGAAAGACGCGTTTTATGCCACCCCTTCTTTGTCTCATTTTGTCCACCAAACGTTTTATGCTGTGCGTGAATGCACACAGGTGAGCTTTGTTGATTTTATTGATTTGCTGGAGTGCTTATGAGGCATATTTGGTCAATACATGACTGCAAGCTAATGGATGCTAACATGCTATTTAGGCTGTATGTACACATTGCATCATTATGCCTCGTTTGTAGGTATATTTGAGTTAATTTAATTCCCTTTACTTATGTCCTCTGTGTATTTAATTTATATTTGCATGTCTCAAGACACATTATCTGTATGTAATATTGGCTGCATTTCTGATTGTGTGCCATGTTGTTCCAGACCACAGCAAACGTTACCGAGCTTGCAAAGATTGTGATAAATTCATTAGAAGAAGACAGCCTGTCCTTTCCTTTAACTTGGGCACACACATCTATACCTTTGGCAGTTTCAAGCCAGTAATTTCCAGGAGTTATCTAACCCTCTGAGACACTTACTCAATGTGTTGCCTTCATTATAACACTTACTTATATAAGGCTTTTAACTTTTCGTGGCTCCAGACAGATTTGTTTTTGGTATTGTTGGTCCAATATGGCTCTTTCAACATGTTGGGTTGCCGACCCCTGATCTAGCATAATATTATATCAAAAAAAAAAAAAAGGAGCTGATCATGGATTTCCGGAAGAAAAAAACGATAAACATCCAACCACTGTACATCATTGGAGACTATGTGGAAAGGGTCTCTAACTTCAGGTTCCTGGGGATCCAGATCGAGGAAGACCTGTCGTAGAGTGCGAACACCTCAGTGACCATCAAAAAGGCACAGCAGAGACTTTACTTTCTGAGACTCCTCAAAAAGAACCACCTGTCACAAAAACTGCTTGTGTCCTTCTATCGCTGCTCAATAGAGAGTGTGCTGACATACTGCATGTGTGTATGGTATGCCAGCTGCACGGCGGCAGAGAGAAACGCACTTCAGAGGGTCATAAAAACTGCCATGAAGATCACTGGCTGCTCTCTCCCCTCCCTAGATGAACTGTACAGTGCCAGGTGCCTCAAAAAGGCCCAAAACATCATAAGGGACCCATCTCACCCTGGACATAAACTTTTTGAACTGCTGCCCTCGGGCAGGAGATATAGGACAATAAAATGCCGGACAAACAGATTTAAGAACACTTTTTACCTGAGAGCAATAGTGTCGCTGAACACGAGACAAGAATGACTGTGCATGTGAGCTGTGTGCTTGGTACTTTTATGTATTTTTATCTACTTATCTATGTTCTTATGTTTTTATGTGTTATTATGAATCTGCACTAACTTGGTTTTTGCTTACAATTTCGTTGTACAATGTACAATGACAATAAAGATATATTCTATATTCTATTCTATATTGTGAGAGTCCAGTCCATAGTGGATCTAACATAATAGTAGATATAATGTGGCATGTCACATTTTACACTGTATGTGCTTTCAATGAAATAGTCACATAGTTCACTGATCACGGACCAATGTTCACTTTAGCACATGGGAGGAAAAAGCCATTAGAGCGACTCTTGATGAAGCAGATGGATGGCTTCATGGATGCCTTGGTAACAGGCTTTCCTGTGTACAAAGCCCCCCAAAACCAGTGAAGTTGGCAAGTTGGGTAAATCGTAAATAAAAACAGAATACAAGAAAGTTCCACACATAACTTTGTTTTTCCACACATGGGAGGAAGAAAGTGAGTGTGACGCAGTGCTAAGAAGAAGAAGTGGATGATAGTCACAGCTGATGAGGTGTTTAAAAAATTGAGCGCGCTCCACCCTAACAAGGCCACCGGCCTTGATAATATTCCCTCCAGATAATAATAATAATAATACCTGGGATTTATATAGCGCTTTTCTAAGTACTCAAAGTCGGGGACTCTGCCTCCATCATTGCCCCGATCATCATGCACATAATAAACCTATCAATTACACAAGGCCAAGTACCAAAGGATTTTAAGATAGCAAGAGTAACTCCCCTCTTTAAAAAAGGAAGCAAATTGGAACCTGACAACTACCGACCTGTTTCTATTCTCAGTTCCATTTCGAAAGTAATGGAGAAATTAGTTTATGAACAGGTCGATAGTTACCTTGCCACTAATAAACTCATGTACAAATTCCAATCCGGCTTCAGAACTAACCACTCCACTGACACATGCCTTCTCTATCTGACCGACCACATCAAACATGAGGTGGACGCGGGCAAATACTGCGGCATGATCATGCTGGACCTTCAGAAGGCCTTCGACACCGTTAACCATGCTATACTGTTGGATAAGCTCAGAGCAATCGGATTTAACAAAACCTCTTGGAGCTGGATGCAATCTTACTTGGAGGGGAGGGAGCAGGTGGTAGAGGTGAACGGCACCGTGTCCCCCCCCCTCTCGGTGAGCTGTGGAGTCCCCCAAGGCAGTATATTGGGACCTTCACTGTTCCTAATATATCCAATCCAATCCAATCCACTTTATTTATATAGCACATTTACACAACAAGAATGTTTCCAAAGTGCTGCACAGCCATGTTAAAAACAATATTAAAAACAATATTAAAAACTATATTAAAAACAATATTATGCTACACCAATGACTGAATAAAAACAAAGAATAAATGAATAGAAAACCAATACAGAGACAATATAAAAAATAAATATGATTAAAAACGATTTTAAAGGGTGAAACCAATTAAAACAGTAAAATAGACATCAAAATTTATAACCCTAACCCTAACCACACAGGACAACAGAGGACAGAAGACCACACAACTCACGTAGTGTTAAAAGCCAAAGAATAAAAGTGGGTCTTTAGACGAGACTTAAAACACTCCACTGTGGGAGCAGTTTGAACATGGAGGGGCAGAGTGTTCCAGAGTTTAGGGCCGACCACAGAGAAGGCCCTGTCTCCCCTGGTTTTAAGTCTCGTCCTGGGCACCACGAGCTGGAGCTGGCTCTCGGACCTCAGAGCGCGCGCAGGAGTGTAAATTTGGATGAGGTCCGAGATATACTGAGGTGCCAGTCCATGTAAAGCTTTAAAAACAAACAGCAAGGTTTTAAAATCAATTCTAAAATGAACAGGGAGCCAGTGCAAACTCCGAAGAATTGGGGTTATACGCTCACCTTTCCTGGTCCCTGTTAAAAGTCGTGCTGCCGCGTTCTGGACTAACTGCAACCGGGAGAGAGCTTTTTGGCTAATGCCAGCATAAAGTGCATTGCAGTAGTCTAGGCGACTTGAAATAAAAGCATGCACGACTTGTTCAAAAAGGTTAAAAGATAAAAATGGTTTTACCTTTGCTAAAAGACGAAGATGATAAAAACACGATTTTAAAACGCCATTGACTTGTTTGTCGAATTTAAAATCGCTGTCTATAGTGACGCCAAGGCTGGTGACTTTGGGACGCACATGATTTTGCAATGGTCCCAAGTCAGTGAGGGCCGGACCAAAAACTGAAATTTCCGTTTTTCCCTCATTCATTATTAAAAAATTCTGGGCTAACCAAGCCTTGACATCACATAGACAGTTGAGAAGGTCTCAGGGGGCCGTGGCCTTTTGAAATTGGCATATACATTTGGCAGTCATCTGCATAAAAGTGATAAGACACTCCATGTTTCTTAAAAATCTCTCCAAGAGGGAGAATGTACAAGGAAAACAGGATGGGGCCTAGAATGGATCCCTGGGGGACACCACAGTAAAGCGGAGCAGAAGAAGAGGTGGCGTCCCCCAGCCTGACAGAGAAGGACCTCTCTGACAGGTAGGATCTGAACCACTCTAATGCAGTCCCCCTGACACCCACACAGTCTCTCAGGCGGTCTAAAAGAATTGTGTGGTCGACTGTGTCAAAGGCAGCTGTAAGATCTAAAAGCACTAAAATGGCAGAGCTACCAGAATCAGACATTAAAAGCAAGTCATTAAAAACCTTTAAAAGTGCAGATTCAGTACTGTGCAAAGCCTTGTATCCAGACTGAAATGGATCTAAAGTGCTATTTTCATCTAAAAAAGGCTGCAGCTGCGCTAAAACACATTTCTCCAAAATTTTTGACACAAAAGGTAATTTGGAAATGGGCCGATAATTTGACAAACATGTCGGATCTAGACCTGTTTTTTTAATCAAAGGCTCGACAACAGCTCTTTTACAAAAAGAGGGGACTATACATAAACGACATGTCATCGGCATGCGACTGTGAATTGTTTTTGTTTGCGGATGACTCTGCCCTGCTGGTATCCGACAAGGACAAGTCACAGGTGGAGAAAATCCTCAGTGCTGAGCTGTGTAGAACTTGCACCTGGCTCGCTGACAACAAGCTATCCATACACTTGGGTAAAACGGAATCCATCCTGTTTGGGTCCCACATCAACCTTAAGAAAGTCAATGACTTCACTATAAAAGTGGGTGACATTGTTATCACCAGGAAAGATGAGGTCACCTACCTAGGTTCCATTCTAGAGGCTAACCTTTCCTGTGATAAAATGGCAACCAAGGTAATCAGAAAGGTTAACCAACGAACGAGATTTCTCTACAGAATCTCCTCTCTGGTCAACAAAAGCACCATGAGGATTCTGGCGGGAACTCTCGTTCAACCCTTTTTCGATTACGCATGCAACTCCTGGTACCCTAACACCTCCAAAACCCTCAAATCTAAACTCCAAACATCTCAGAACAAGCTAGTCGGGTTACTTCTAGACCTCCACCCCAAATCACACCTCACTCCTACCCACTTCTCCAAAGTGGGCTGGCTCAAGGTGGAGGACAGAGTTAAACAACTTGCACTGAGCCTAATCTATAAAATCCACTACACCTCCCTGATACCGAAGTACATGTCAAACTACTACCTTAACGTAAATGACCGCCATAACCACAACACCAGGGGGAGCTCCACTAACCACGTTAAACCCAGATTCCGAACTAACAAAGGTCTTAACTCATTCTCTTTCTATGCCACATCAATGTGGAATGCGCTCCCAACAGGTATAAAAGAAAGGGCATCTCTATCCTCCTTCAAAACCGCAATAAAAGTTCACCTCCAGGCAGCTACAACCCTAAACTAACACCCTCCCTGGATTGCTAATAATCAAATGTAAACAATCAAACGCAGATACTTTTTCTTATGCCTTCTGAGCTCTCTCTCTCTCTCTCTCTCTCTCTCTCTCTCTCTCTCTCTCTCTCTCTCTCTCTCTCTCTCTCTCTGTCTCTCTCTCTATGTCCACTACTTGCTGTCCATATCCTACCCCCCCCCCACACCCCTGATTGTAAATAATGTAAATAATTAATTATCTTGTGTGATGACTGTATTATGATGATAGTATATATGATAGTATATATCTGTATCATGAATCAATTTAAGTGGACCCCGACTTAAACAAGTTGAAAAACTTATTCGGGTGTTACCATTTAGTGGTCAATTGTACGGAATATATACTTCACTGTGCAACCTACTAATAAAAGTCTCCATCAATCAATCAATTTAATTAAAAATGTTTTCTAAAAAATGGACGTTTATCCACGAAAATATGGAAAAGACTTAGACTTAGATACTGTAGAAGTTCACTATTCCAGGTCAATGCTGCACATTATTATTACATTACTTCACAAAACTACTGTAGTACATTCTATTGCATTGCTTTGTACAATATTTATTATCTAAAAGTTTGTTTTTTTTCAAAAGGCATGTTACATGTTAAAATTGGGCTGTTAAATTGATTTAAATTAATTTCAATAGAAGACATTGATTTGAGATGCAAGTGTTTTGAGTTAAGAGCTACCTCACAGAACCAATCGAGCTTGCAAGTTGAGGTACTCTATGTAGGCTAGCATGTCTTATAACCCATGGGGGGGTTGAACAAATTTCAGTCAAAACTGGAGCTGTTTTCTATAAAACAGCTCAAATTTCAATGGAAATCTTGTATTGGATTTCCCGTAGATCACATTAGTATCAAAAACAATTGGGAGGCTAAGAGTGTCTTCCAGGTTTGATTCCATGCCTTACGCAAAAATGGACACAACAGAACTCGTGATTTTCTATAGATTTATGCAACTCAAAATGCAGTTAGCATACAAACGTGCAAAAACAGTCGCTATTACTCTCGACGATGGATTTGCGGCTTCTCTTCCCGTGCAGCCTGACAATGAGCGAGGCATCGATTCGTATGAGTGCATGCAAAGTGAAGAGTGCATTAGACAAATTGATTGGTCAATTTATTGCTCCTTCTCCTTTTTATGTACAGTATTTTGCTTGACAGATGGCAATGAAGTGTTTGTGCGGATGATTAGCTTATAAATGAATGGCTCTGATTCCTTGGCTCACAATTTGTCAACGTAAGTCAATATTTGAGCAGATGGTCATTGAATATGTATTGGTTACTTATTGAGACGGAAACAATACAGTATGTTTTGTCTGGGTGCAGCAAGCACACGAGCATGTGATTAACGCTTTAAGCAGGTTAAGGTTATTTCCTGCGTATGATGGCTTTCACTTAAGCAAATGTACACAATCTTTAGTATATTGACAACAAATAAATAACACCCAGAGGTGTGTCTTCGGAAACTCCCACGTCAGCGTTATCTATGTTACCGTCTGTCATTTATTGGTATTAACATGTCACTCATGCAGGATGCGATTGTGCTAATCAATAGCACGCCTATGCAACAATTCACACGGAACGCATTCACTTCCTCTTAAAGGCACAGCTTGCCGTCTTGTTGATCGTAAACATGACATTTAAATGATGGCGGACGACAGGATTATGTGACAGCGCATTTCCTCTACTATAGCCGTCGCCGCTTAGATAGACGCCTTGCCTTGATGAGTCATCAAACACTCAAATAGGTGAACGCTGAACATCAAACAGGAAATTAAGCAACAAAAATGACCTTTTTCTGTCAGTGGATACACCGGTTGTGGCATCTGTAAAGCTGTCAAAAGCTGTACAACCATTTAACATGGACCTAAAAATATTCAGCTAATAAAAAAGCATAATCTGTAAAAAAAAAAAAAAAGAAAAAAAAGCAAGGATTGGAATTATTCCATGCAGGACAAAGATATATGATTTGTATGTTATTCAAAAAAATGTTTTATATTTATTTAAAAAAAACAAAAAACATTGGTTTAATTAGTTTTTTCGACATATACAATCAACAGTGGAACAATAAACACACAAAAATGCATCAGTCAAATAAGCACAGGCAAATATTGACATACAACTTCACTTCTGAATGTCCCTAACACGGTGCAGCAATACACAAAACCAGACAAAAGGCTCATCAATTATCTACATTTTAATTACTTTTCAATCGGGGTTAAATTTGAGATCAGTCTCTTACATATTTTAAGAAACCACCCCTTACTTCCTGAAATTTCACAGAACAGCCATTGAATGTCGGTCTAATCATCTCCAATTTAAGGAAATAAAGAATATCTCCAATCCAGCGGGTGATGCAGGGAGGCGCTGCAGCCTTCCAATTTAGCACAATGAATCTTCGAGGCAACAAAATAGTGAATGCTACCAGATTATTTTTGGATTTGCTGAGAGAAGATGACTTTGGGCTACCCCAAATAGTCCGCTTAGAGGAATCAGTTCAATCTTTTTGCCAATTACCAAAGACAAAGTATTACAATTTACGGTAAATCCAATAACTGCACAGGGATGGGCAGAGCCAAAACATATGTATTGAGTTAGCTGGAGACTGTTTACACCAGTGGTGTCCAAAGTGCGGCCCGGGGGCCATTTGTGGCCCGCAGGTCATTTTTTAACGGCCCCATGGCACATTTTAAAAATACGATTGAAAAAAATTAAAAACATAAAAAGTGGTATAAAAGAGCAAACAGGTGAAATGTAACAATAAAATGTTGCAATGTTTACTCTAATAACACAAAGTTGCCATGCAGGCTGTTTCTTTCTTTAAAAATAAATAAATAATCAAAATCAATGTTATTATGAATTATTGACCTATTCAAGGCTCCAATTACGTCACATTAAATATTCCACTTTGAGATATTTTGGGGGGAAAATGTTGCATTTTGTGTGTTTGCCATATAAAAAACTGAGCTGTTTTTTTTAAAGAAGGGCCTAAAAACGGACAAACAAAAAACAAACAATAAAACTTATAATTGACGGATAGATCTGAAGTTGATCTCCAGATTATTGTGTTAAAAGTAAAAAAAAATTATAATTTATTTTTTAACACTTTAATGAGTAGGACCCTTTTGGATCCCCAATAATTTTAGTGTGATTTGTTTTTAAGTGTCATTGCTCAAAAAATAATAATGAATTAAAATCAGTGGTGTTATGAGTTAATGACCTTTTTAAGGCTCCAATTATTAAACATTTTATTGGGTGAAAGTATTGCATATTTTGTGTTTTTTCTATAAATAAAAATGGGTTTTCTTTGACAAAAAGAGCTTACAACTTATATATTAAAAACTTTATATTGACAGACCTAATGTTGATCTAGAGATTTAAAACTTGAATAATATTAAAAATAATAATACTGAATAATGACACATTTTTTATATATTTTTGACCAAAACCCTTTGGGGTCCCCGGGATCAAGCCTGAGTGGAGGCCTAAATGTATATTTTTTATACATATATTGTATTGGTTTTTAAAATACAAACTATCAAAATGCCCCCCGCTTGCTTAGATTTTTCAGTGTTCGGCCCTCAGTGGAAAAAGTTTGGACAAGCCTGGTTTACACAGATCACATAATCAGAATCAAAATCAGAATCAGAATCAGAATAGTTTTATTACCATTGTTTGAGAACGGGTTCACAAACTAGGATTTTTTCTTGGTACAGTTGTGCAACATATACCACGGAATAGGTAATAAAATGAGCTGTAACTGAGCTATCAGATCTTGTTATCGTTCATGTGTCTGATGGCCGAGGGGGAAAAAACTGTTCAGGTGGCGGGAGGTGTGGGTCTGGATGGACCGTAGTCTCCTGCCTGAGGGGAGAAGGGAGAATAGTTTGTGTCCAGGGTGAGAAGAGTCAGCTGTGATCCGACCCACACGCCTCCTGGTCCTGGAGGAGAACAGGTCCTGGAGGGATGGGAGCCTGCTGCCAATCACCTTCTCAGCAGCACGTACCATGCGCTGCAGTCGATGCTTGTCTCGGTCTGTGGCACCGGGGAACCACACGGTGATGGAAGAGGTGAGAATGGACTCGATGATGGCCGAGTAGAACTGCACCAGCATCTCGGTCGACACCTTAAGTTTCCTCAGCTGCCGCAGGAAGTACATCCTCTGCTGGGCCTTCTTGATGAGGGAACTGATGGTCAGCTCCCACTTGAGGTCCTGGGTGCTGGTGGTGCCCAGGAAAACGGAAGGAGTCCACGATGGAGACGGGAGTGGGAGAGTCCATCAGGGTGAGGGGGGATGGTGGGGCTGTGACTTTCCTGAAGTCCATGATCATCTCCACTGTCTTCTGGGCGTTCAGCTCCAGGTTGTTGAGGCTGCACCAGGACGCCATCCGGTCCACCTCTCTCCTATAGGCGGACTCACCGCCATCCGAGATGAGCCCGATGAGGGTGGTGTCGTCCGCAAACTTGAGCAGCTTTACGGACTGGTGACTGGAGGTGCAGCAGTTTGTATACAGGGAGAAGAGCCAGGGGGGAAGTACACAGCCCTGAGGAGTACAGTGTTCGTAGTCCGACTGTCTGAGGCAATCTTCCCCAGCCGCACATGCTGTCTTCGGTCTGTCAGGAAGTCATTGATCCATCTGCAGAGGGAGTCGGGCACGCTGAGCTGGTAGAGCTTGTCTCGTAGTAATACGGATAATCCGTCATACATCTTAGCAAGTCGGACCTTTGTATAATAAGTACGATGTATTAGCTTGCATTGAATACGGCTGTGTCTAGCACAAATAGATGACCTATGAACTCTACTTAAAATATCTGTCTAGCTCTCCTCAGAGTCATTCCTAACTCCCCCTCCCAAAGTGACTTAATTGAATTTAGAGATTAGGGCGTAAAAGAAAAATTTGGTCATAAATCTGTGTAATTGACCCTTTAAAAGTTGGACTGAAACTCTGTTAGTCTGTAAATCTGGAAACCTAGGGAAAGTATTATAAACAAAACTGCAAATCTGTAGATATATATGTAAAAACGTGTTGGTTAGGGAGTGAAAATGTATCACAAAGTTGCTGGAAAGAGGCAAAAGTGTTGTCAATGTATAAATCTCTGATGTTGTTGATCCCCAGACTTGACCATCTTAAAAGGCACTATCGGCAAGAGAGGGAGGAAAAGCATGTTAGCAGTGATGGGTGCAAGACAAGAAATAGTCTGTAAGCCAAAATAGCGCTTGAACTGAACCCAAATTCTGAATGAGGTTTTTACGATTGGATTTTTCGTGAAAGCGGAAGAGTGCATGGGAGAGTAAACTATAGCCCTCAGAGATACTAGTTTCGTTGAGTTAGCCTCCATAACGAGTCATAACGGAGGGGGATCAGATGCTTCAATGCTTCAATGCTTCATTGCAGCCAATATTTAAGAATTCTAAAATTAGTGGCCCAGTAGTAAAATCTAAAGTTTGGTAGTGTTAATCATCCTGACGATTTGGGTCTCTGCAAATATTGCTTACGTAACCTGTGAGTCTTTTTTTATTCCAAATCAAATCTCAAATCTGACTATCTAATTTACGAAAGAAGGACTGAGAGAGAAAAGTTGGCATACACTGGAACAAATAGGAAAATCTCAAAAGTTGTATATTTCTAGTAATATATCAATAAAAACATAAGTTATTTTACAAATGCTTTAGTGTTTTTTTACATGCCAGATAATCTCTGCAGTTGAGTAAACATGGCCACTCTTGTGTAAATAAAGTATGTTAACTTGTCCAAACTCAATAATACATGCATACTTCTAGTAAAAATACATGTTATTAAGTATTAAAGTTAAGATAGTCACACACACACACACACTAGGTGTGGTGGAATTATCCTCCGCATTTGACCCATCCCCTTGTTCCACCCCCTGGGTGGTGAGGGGAGCAGTGAGCAGCAGCAGTGGCCGCACTCGGGAATCATTTTGGTCATTTAACAGCTATTTCCAACCGTTGATGCTGAGTGCCAAGCAGGGAGGTAATGGGTCCTATTTTTATAGTCTTTGGTATCACTCGGCCGGGGTTTGAACTCACAACCTTCCAGTTTCAGAGCGGACACTCTAACCACAAGGCCTGTGGCTATCTATCGCAGATTTTAATTTTTAAAAAATAGCATATTCCATGCACTTTTTGCCTAAATTAAGCATGTTCATTCATAAAAATGGCTAAATGAACTGGAATTATCAATGCAACAGCAGTATTGACGTCTACACAAGACCAAACCAGAGTGCACTGTTCAGTATCATGGCCACTGATTGGCTCAGCCTCAGGCAGCATTACTATATTTGATTTTAAGAAGTGTAGAGGAGGCTATGTAGGTGTTTACCACGATCACGCCTGGAACCAATTAACAGTGATAATGGTTAATTAATGTAAAATATAAAGAATATGTTGAAATACTATTTACAGTTCTTATAATAATGCTTTTGTACAAATGCAAGTACCCCAGCAGGCACTCTCTGCAGTTGAGCAGCCGCTATATGAGGTAATAAAGTATGTAAACATGCGAGGACCCATCAAGCCAATCCTCCACTGCCAAAATAAGTCAAAATATGCACCTTATAGTGTAGCAACATGTCTTTGCAACATCACTGCGTGGATGTATAACAAGTGTTGTTGAAGCCAAGTACTGTGCCGTGACTGTGCTGTTTAGGGTTGTACTAAAAGTGTGTTCACGACCTGCTTTTCTGCCTGATGGGCACAAAACGACCCAAAGAGCAATGAGCCTTGTTAAATAGTCAACATTTTCACACCCTGATGATAAAACATAATGATTACATCCACTTTTGCTTTTATTAGGAATAAAATGGATAGGTGGGTAGCTTTTCCTTGACATGTATTATTTTGTTGAAATGTTTTCTATTCTGCACTGAGTGCGTTTTTGCCGATGAATAACACAGATTTTAAATATTTTCATGTTTCTTCAATTTTTTTCCGTTGGAAAATTTTAACAAATGTTATTGTTGGAATATTATAACAACTAATGATACTTTCCCCTCTTACAATTGGCACCTTTGCTGTTTCTATTTAATTGTGTTTATTAGTCAAATATTTACGCTTGATTATAATGTATTGTTGGCAAACAATAAACAAATACTAATAAAATGTATAATAAATATAATATGACTATATAGGATTCATGAATGACAATACAAATACAGTAAATATTTAAAAATAACGCTATGAATGATTTTTCCCCCTAATATATAGCTAATTTGAGACAGCCCTCATACAATACCACAACAAATTATAAAAACAATTGTTTTGTTGATATATTGATTTAGCTTGAAGTAACAGTGCCACCCAGTGGACATAAAGATCATGCACAATCTTTCATTTTCAGCACAGCCATTAAATCAACTCCGATTTATTGTAATAAATTATGCAAATAATATTTTTAAACTCTCATAAATATTTACACTATATGTGGACCTTCCTCGGTAACATACATTAATATTTTCATGAACACAACACAAAGCTGTTTATGCAAAGCTGATTCGAAATTGCTAATTTGCATAACGACCATCAGTCAACCAATGGCGAGCAACCCGGAAGTACGGCCATTAGCACGAGCGTTGGTTAACACAGCTGCGGTGACAAGTTACTCTTTCGACGAATTCACGGTTAGAAGAGGAAATATTAATTCATTTGAATTGATAAAAACACATTTTGACACTATAAATGTAGTTTTAGACACAATTTACCTCTGGAATATAAATGTAATAATACTAACAAGTTTTGACTATCCACCATTGACTCTATCACTCTCTGTTATCTCAACAGCAGGAAGAAAGAAAATGGAGGCCTGTGACTCTCCATTTCGTGCTCCCTCATCTTCTCCATCCCTGTTTAGACCGGTCAGAGCAACCTAGCGGTGTTAACAACTGACCGGTTCCTAAACAGCCGGTAAGTAAACATTACTCCCACAGAGCTTGTTTAATTAAACGCAGTGCAGGGCAGGGGTGTTCAAAATGCGGCCTGGGGGCCATTTTAGCTCATTTATTATTAACCCTTGACATATTATATTATGTCATTAGCTTTTAGCTGTTATGTTTATTAGCTTAGGCCCATTCGACACTAAGGTTATCCAGGGTAAATCCCACCTAACGTTATCCTTGTCCACACACACACAATGGTCATTTAAGACCCCCTCCCTCCTCCGTCAGCCTGCGCAACAAAACCTAGTACGCATGTGTGGAAAATGCCCACGTCATAGTCACCTCCAGTGTTGCTTTGTGTGCAAGTTCTTAGATTTAATTTATCTGAACAATTTCCAATGTGGTGGTATTTCAATTAACTGGAATCCAGTGTGCTGTGGGGCCCTATTGGAGTGAATCACACCTGAGCCATCATAAATTAATCAAATCTTTAATAAAGAACATTTTACATCAATCAATCTCGGGATCTAGATATCTGGTCAGGACACTCCTCATTCTTTTGCCTTCACCTTCATTGTCCATTCGTTTTTGGTGACTTTATATACTCTGGACCTAGACGTTGAGGCAAACATGGCGGACAATAACTGATACAGTCTGCTTTGCCAGTCCAAAAGCATTCGCAGTTTTCCGTAGTCTTCCCTCGACGGCCAGGTAATACACAGCACACATTACCTTTTTATATCACATCAACGGAAGCCCGTATTCTCGTTGACTCTCCTTCGACAAATGGACAACGTTTTGCAGGAAGTAGAATCACAGCTGACCTCGACATTGGAAAGTTCTCTTCCCGTCTTAGAAGTGTTGTATTCGAAATAGCT